>NW_027142405.1:1800000-1995000 GCF_026170545.1 Melanerpes formicivorus | reverse complement strand
AGAGCTCCCAAACAGAGAGCTGCCTGAATATGAGCCAGCAGTGTGCCCACGTGGCCAAGAGGGCCAATGGCATCCTGGCCTGCATTAGAAATAGTGTGGCCAGCAGCAGCAGGGAGGTCATTGTGCCCCTGTACTCTGCATTGGTTAGGCCGCACCTTGAGTCCTGTGTCCAGTTCTGGGCCCCTCAGTTTAAGAAGGACATCGAAACACTTGAACGTGTCCAGAGAAGGGCAACAAGGCTGGGGAGAGGCCTTGAGCACAAGCCCTATGAGGAGAGGCTGAGGGAGCTGGGATTGTTTAGCCTGGAGAAGAGGAGGCTCAGGGGAGACCTCATTGCCCTCTACAACTACCTGAAAGGTGGTTGTAGCCGGGAGGGGGTTGGTCTCAGCACCAGAACAAGAGGACACAGTCTCAAGCTGTGCCAGGGGAGGTTCAGACTCGAGCTGAGGAGAAAGTTCTTCACCGAGCGAGTCGTTCATCATTGGAACAGGCTGCCCAGGGAGGTGGTGGAGTCACCGTCCCTGGAGGCGTTCAAGGGGAGATTGGACGTGGCACTCGGTGCCATGGTCTAGTCATGAGGTCTGCGTTGATAGTTTGGACTCGATGATCCTCGAGGTCTCTTCCAACCTTAGTTATATTGTGATACTGTGAAAAACGTTATGGATACTTGGTTTTCACCCAAAAAGTTCTGGCTATGGAATGACACACAGAAAATATATTTAATATGGAATATATATTGATTCCTACATCTTCACAATAGTATAGCTTCCATCATTGCCAGTGCAGGAATCAGATACTAAATCCTATGCATCACTTTAAAAACATCACGCTTTAATACCAGCTTGACAGCTCCAATGCACAGCCTCCCCTGGAAATCCTTTAGCCCTTGTACAAACAGCTATTTTGAACATCCACTTATGAAGCTTTCTCTTCACCCCAAGGGCAATCTTGTGCTTATTTGTTATTATCTACAGAGCACCATAGGTATTCAGGTCTCTTTTTTTTTTTTAATAAGGCTGATGCCTTTGTCCCCCAGAAACCATCACACTCAGAGCTGACCTAGTCTACAGAGATGGTGGTGATCATCTGGAGGCCAAAAAAGAAGTGGCATTTCCAGAATCCCTTCTCAATAAAGTTCCTGATTGATGAGCATGGTTATTTACATGACTGCAAGGCATGCAGCGATAAAACGTATTTTCCCCCTTGACCAGTGAAACATCTGGGATTGCCCCCAGGTGTCTGTAGACACCAGTCCTACACCCATCAGAGTATTATTGCATGTATGGCAAAACTCCAAGAAAGAGCACCAGGAGCAAGGTTAAATATCATTAAGGGAGGTGCAACACCAAATAAAAGGTGAGACCCAGGGGGAGGAGAAAGATTACCACAGTGCAGGATCCTGGGGTGCTCCTGTTACACATGCATCCTGAGAGCTCCTCTGTGCTTTTGGTTTTAATTAGCATTTGTTAACATATGGAGATATTTACCCAGAAGGAAGGTTAGTGGAGAGGTTACCGGGAACAGCCTCTCTCCCTTTCCCCCAATCCCCTTCCCACTGGAGCACAGGGGCCAGCTCTCCAGCTGGTATAAATCTGCAGTGCTCCACTGATTTACACCAGCTGAGCATCTGGCTGCAAGATATTTCCGATCATATATAAAAAGAACAGCAACACAGCGTGCTGCTTATAAATCTTATAAATCCTGAACCAGGGCTGTAGTCCTCACATATGCCCTGCTTGGAAGTCTTGCCCCATGCCATGCCACCTCCCATGTTGTCAGATGGACACAGCTAAAGCCACTTGTGGATGCTGTCACCTGGGGAAAATAGGTGTAGAGTCTCACTTCCCCTCACCTCTTGCAAAATGGAGGTGGGAGAGAGGAATGAAAATCCCTGCTCACTCCCTACCCTGGCTGTGTAGGGAGGGTTAGCTAGTCAATGTTTATAAATTGCTCTGAAAGGGTCAAGTGTGGGAGTGATTGATGTCAGCTTCTCAGCATTGTGTTTAAGAGCTGACCAAGGATTGCTTTTAATTTCTCATAATAACTGAGCAAATAGCACCCACCACCCAGCTTTCAGCTTGCAAGGGCAAAGCTTGGCACTACATTGCTGTCCTCTATGGAGCAGGAGGCATCATATGGTCCTTGCACAAGTTCCCAGTGCAGCCCCAGCCACTCTCATCTTAGCTCTCAGTGGAGAGTACCCACTTCTAGCACAGCAGCACCACCACCCACAGCACCCCTGCCCAGGCACCCTGCTTGCTTGACTTTCCAGCCGCTTATTTTAACGCAGGAGGCCATCTTTCCTCCTGAACCTAGTGGGATTGGCACATGCAGGGGACAGAACAGTCAGGCATGCTTTCTCTGGTTCTTACCATCTTCCACAGCTCAAAGCATGTGCCCACCACAGCTGGTTTGGTTCAACTCATGCCCACAGTTCTTGCCAGCATTTCCCCATGGGCGAGTAACAGGAAGGTGGCCTGTCTACTTTGCTGTCCTGCATTCCATGTTTGTGCCTTTGTAGCAATGTTTTCTCCAGTCTTTGCCTCATTTTTCTGAAGAAAAAATTATTCTCCTTATAACAGTAAAGCAACTTAATTCAAAACCATTCAGCACTCAAGTCTTCAGGCCACTCTGGTTTTTAAAGTGACTCAAATTCCTTTTCCTGCCTGTCCTTTATGAGGAAAATCTGAAATTTATATATACATATTTTGTTTATGTCTAAAGGTGCCTTAGTTTCAAAGGTAGCTTCAGAAATCTTTTAGCATTGTGGACACCATGTTTTGCCTATCCTTCTGCATTCCTTTGTCAAACATGGCTAAGCCCGTATGACGGCACCCACCACCTCTGGTGGGAGGCCCAGAAAAAGAAGGGGAATTGTCTCAGGTGAAAACAACAGACCTATTTGCTTAGCCATACAGTTGTTTTGGCTAGTGCCACAGCCAGCTGTGAGGCCAGGAGCCAGGCCCTGTAGCAGTAGAGGGCAGAGGAGAAGAACCTGAATCAGTAGCCACCCCATCATCTCCAAGGCCACCAGGGCAACTTTGTGCTGGTCTCCTGAGACAGGTCACCTTTCCTCTGGATCCCACAATATAAGGGTAGCTATGCACCATCAAAAGCTGGATCACAGTGTTCACCTGTTTCCTCAGAAAGGTAACAAGATATTTGGCTTTAAAGCAGGTAAAGGTGCAGCCTCAATCCTGCAGCTCCTGAGGTCCCTGGGACTTTTACCACTGGCTTTAACAGCCAGGCTGTTGGGGTCACTTTATAGTGCTTGAGCAGCCCCTCTGGAATCACAGCCCCAGACTGCAATTAGTGATGATTTATTCTGGGTGACTACAGTTCAACACAGACCAGTACTGGTCTGGCTGCCACAATTCATCCTTGAGATTTGCCAGTAAAGGCAGTGATTCTTTTGATCTTCCTAACAGAGAAAATTGGAGAGGATACAATTAGCCCTTTTTTTTCCCCCCACTGCCAGTTGTATATGACTGCAAGTGGTCAGAGAGGGAGCTCTGCTTGGAGCAGAGCTTCAGTCTTGTTGGCTACATAATGTCAAAGGATTTAAATGCTCCTGACTCCATATCAAACACATGTAGGGGGAAAGAGCTTGAAATAATAGTAAGGGCATTGCCGAGGCAGAAAGGATGGTGTGCCAGAGGAACACCTGGTATCATTTGACTGTAGAACAGCTTGTTTTACATAGTTCACTCAGCTTGGTCTAGAAGGGATCAAGGCGTGACCCACATCACTATTTATGACCAAGTTCACAGCAGGGTGAGAAAAGAGCCTCAGTTTGTCCTACCCAGATAGGAACTGTCTCCTGTGGGGTGCAGAGCAGGGTAGTGGTGGAGCTGTACTACATCAGCTCTGGACAAATACAGCAGCAAGAGGTCAGCAGGATATAAAGAGGGGAAAAAAAAAATAACATTTCTTCAGCAACAGGAAATGAGATATATCCAGGACACATCCTCCTGTACAAAGGATCCAAAAAGACAGTGCTCATTTATCCATGCTCTTCACATTGTCCTTGTCCTTGGAGGTGTTTTCTACATGCCATTCAGCATTCATTCAATCTGTAGACAAGATGTGATTATGTGCAATACTTGCTCTAATGACAGTTCTAGGCTGAAAGGAGTGAATGATCACAAGCCCTTTCTGAAGGAGGACAGATGGAAACACAGTCACCACTCATAGCAGTGGGTTAGGCAGTGAGGCTTGAAGAGAAGCTAAGCCACAGGAGCGGGATGGGGACTTGTGCAGCAAACTGTCAGCAAATTAGTCCTGTCCTCCCGCCCTCCAATGTGGTCGTGATTATTTAAAAGCAGAGGAATAGCAACCATTACATCTGTACAAACACACCACAGGAAACCAAATTGTAAAGACATCAGCAATCAAGACCAGACTCTTGGTTTGTTTGTACAGATATCAACAACCACTAAAGACCGCCCCAATCCCAGCTGTAATTGGCAAGGCAGTAAATATTCCTGGGGCAATGTGGAAGGTGAATAGGGCAAGGTGGGCACATAGCAAACCTTGTCTCTCTGGAATCCCCTACTGTTTCAAGAGCATCTTGGGAACTGTTGTGGAGCAGAGCATAACAAAATTAGTCTGAGGAAAAGAAGGGTCATACAAATACGTCCTGGCCAGTGTCATTTATTTTGACATTTCACTTGACATTCATCTTGAAGTTCAAGATTGGAAGCTGCCAGAGAAACCATTCAGCTACAAGCTCTTCTTTCTCCTCCTGAAAACATCAAATAACCAGAATATTACTCAAACCAGAAGTGTGCCTGCTGTTCCTCATGAGTCTTGCAAAGTGTCAGGCATATTTTTCCCACCAACAATGATAAAAGGTCGGTTGGTTTCTTTGTTTGTCTTTTTGCTTTAATGATTAAACATTTATCCTATAGGGGATTTCTCCTTTGGAGGTTAAAATAACGAGAGAGACCAGAACTGTTTGAATTCACCTCATGTGGCCCAAATGTTCACGTATTATCTCTGTTCTTGAATCTTGGGCGCCAGTTAAACATCCTGCGTGCTATAAGACACCCAGTTATAATGCAAGCATTAGCATTTAACAGACATTTACTCAGAAGAAACAAGCCCATGCAAACTATGAATATCTCAACTTCAAAAAATCCAGGAGAGTCTCTTTTTAAAACCTCCAGGAGGAGACTTGCTTTAATGTTCTGAGTGCCTTCAAGTCATTCACAAATTAACAAGCACAGAGTATTAATAAACTGAGTAGCTTAAAATGTGCATGTGGTCTCACTCTCATGGGGGTGGGGAGAGCAGAACTGTGCCTTTCTGCATTAGAAGACCATATCAAAAAGAACCCCAAAACTAAGACTGCAGAGAATTCAGCCACACACTTTCCTCCAGTAGTCTTCCACTGTCACAGACACTCTTAAAATAAGAGGAAAATTCTGTTTTCCTTTCGTCATCTGCACAGAAGAAAATCCATCTCTTCTGCATGCTGCAGATCTCTGCAGTGTATTGAGTATTAGCACACACAGGCATGTCACACAACAATGAGATTAGTAACAGTGTAATTTTTTCCACAACTGCATTCTTTTGCATCAAGACCTCAAGTAAGTTAATCACTTCAGTAAATACTTAACAACACGCTGAAGCCAACAGGACTTAAGTGCTTTGCCTCACTGTTCCCTCAATACCTGAGTATGAGCTTCTATTTGATCAGCTTCCAAAATCACAAAAGTAGTACATTAAATCTATGCAGAACTCACCAGAATCTGCAATGCCAGAAACAGGGCCACTGGTTGATACTAGTGATCATTTAATACAGATAATAAAAAGAACACTTTTTTTTCCTTTTATTTTCTTTTTTTCTTTTCTTTTTTTTCCTTTTTTACCCAGCAGGTAATGATTTCTTGAAGCTTTGTCTTGGGATGGAAGCAATGCTGCTCACCCCTTAATCTTTTCCAAACCTCAGCTATCATCATTCCCCAAACTGGGGAACTCATACAGCAGAGGGGAAGTCTGCAGTGCCAGAGAGAAATGTGAGAAGCTCAATTCTTTAAAGAACTAGATAAGACACCAAAACTAATACTTCTCTCCTGTTTTTTTTTTTTGGGGGGGGAGGGGGGGGGGAACCTAAAAATAACAACAACAACAAACTCTAAAACCAGTTTGCTATAGTTACGATAATCCAGGCATAACATTTATATGAGAACATAAAATACAGCACACAGCTGTAAGTAAAACAATATGTGTGTTCCTGAATAATGTGAAAATAGCTTGCCAATAAGGATATATTTTGAGCAAAAGAAAGATGACCTGGAATTGACTCTGGAGTAACAACTCGATTACTTACAAAAATAGGAGGTAGGGGAAAAGAAAAAGGGAGAGGAAGCAGCGGTCGGAGAGAGTTTATGTTATGTGGTATTTGATGTATTTACTTTGAAAAGATTCCTTTTGATGGATAATAAAAACAATGCCATAATAGCCACCTTCATGCCAAAAAAATAAGATTGGCTAGGGATTTTACAATTAATGTGGCTCTACTCACCCAGATTCTCCATGTCACAAGGTCAAATTTAAGCTCAGATGGTGAAACTAGAGCAAAGGAGGTTGAATAAAGAGCAGCTCTGAAGGTAGAGAAGAGCATGTGGCAGAGCTCCTTGAGAGAGAGCTTACCAACTCTCCAGCCTGCAAATTGTTTCCATGCTGGTGTGCAGAGCAACACACTAGTGTGCCTTGGAAGAGACCCAAAATGCTTACCAGCTAATGCATTTCTTTCTTTTAATATCCAAGGTGAGCTCAGTGTGCAGAAAAATACAATACTGCCAGGCTTGTTGGCTGAAGCAATGGGTGAGGAATTCCCCCCCAGGACCCAGAGGCTCTCCATGCATGAGGCAGAGCTGGCAGAGGGAAGAGAGAGGGACAACACAACCCAAAGCCAGGTTATTGATATCGAAAGCTTGTTCTATGTGCTTGCAAAATATTTGGGAGGAGCGTTGTGATGCAGGGCCCTGGTAAAAGCCATGGGTAAATGGTAGCACACTCTCCTGCATCTACACAAGCAATTGATGCCCAAAATACCTCTACCCTTCTACCTTCCAGCCCTCATCCCTCAGAGATAACTGCACTGAGGGTGTCTCTGTAAATGAGGGATTTGCATCTTTCTGTTGCTGTATGCAGCTGTATTTTCTGGACTAGCAGTGACATAAATCAAGAAAGAGAATCAATTCATTTTTCACTGGTTTCAAACTTTTCTACAGTCAAAGAAACCTGATTTCATCCCTGTGAAATAAAAATCACCCTGTTCCTTGTCCCTCTCCTCCTTTCCCATATCTTTAATGGACCTTTTCGCATTTCTGGTGTTCTCATCTTCTTGATCTTTATCCATTTCTCTCCTGTTAAGACATTTCTTTATTTTCAAATACTAGCCTAAAGTTTTTCCCTCTAACTGTTGAATAATGCAGTATTGAGATTACCTGCATGCATTTCTGCCTAGCTCAAAAGGTGAGAGGCTTCCTTGAAAATTACCCCAGACAGTTGCTTTTATAGCAAAGAGAGAGCAAAGTTCAGGCCTTGTTCTGATTTCAAGCTAATCTGATCTTACATGAAAGCTCCCCGTGATACACAAAGAAATATTTACTATATGAATTTAAGCAACGTTTCCTGCTTTGTGAAAACAAAGTTGGTGTTTGAGCTAGGTTTTCTATCCAGTGGGTTTCTACTATATGCTGCTTATTATGGCATCCTGACAGGCTTCTTCTTCACTTTCTCAGCTGGACACGTTCACAGGAAATAGGAGGATGAGAATTCATGAACTTAAAGCAGCATTTTGTTGCTTTTCATGACTAATTCAACAAAGGTCAAGCTGTGAGAAGCAAAGAAGAGAGGAGCAACTATAGAAAACATAGAGGAGGGAAAACGATTAATTTTTCCCTCGGAAATACCAAAGAGAGAATTGCTTTCCTTGGAGAGCATGAGTTTGTAACAGAGATATTGCCATCATTACCAAGATGACTACAATATGGAGTGGAACTCCTTCATATTTTATATAACTCTGTGTCCACAGAAGGTAAAGCCTTCAGAAAGCAATAAGCCAGCAAAATGTCACAGTTATTAATCTGGGGTATTTTATCTCTTTTCTCTGGATACATCTCTTAGCCATGCATGGGACTCTTTAAACAAAACCCTTTCCTATGTCCTCTTCTTACAACCCCCTCCTTTGTTCTTTTATTGGTTTAATCTGTAACTTATCAGGTCAAGAAAATCATTCCCATTTTTATTGTAAGTCTCTATAAATAAGAAGTCATACATATGTTGGGAGTAAAAGCTAGAATTAATTATTTGCCAAGGTCTGTCTTTCCTAGCAAAGGAAAAGCAGCCGTCATCACTGTGGTTTCTTTTTAATACAGTGGGCATCGGCATGTGCACTGGGCAGAGAAAGGCCTCACCAGAAAGAAAGCAAATGGGAAGGAACCTGTTAGCAACTTGGCTTCAGCAAAGCCATATTTCAGAGGGCTTCACACTGGGGTGAGGGGAGAGGGGCTCCAAGTCACAGTCATTCTCAAATCACCAATGATCCCTTATTATCCGTCTTGAGGTCAGGCTTTTTTCTTCTGTTTTACAGGAGGATATGGGATTTCTTTATAATTTGTTCCAGCAGCCTACCTGCACTCCCCTTGTAAGGAGGTAGTTGATGAGAAAAGGATCTCTGCACTTTGGCCCTAAAGGAGCAATCCAACTTAGATTAAAGCCTGGATTTTCATTCCCTGTTCCTGTGTACAACAGCACATTTCATGGGGCAGACCTGGGCATTCCAATGACAACTGCTCCAAGGGGAAGCATGCACCAGTCAATGCAGGCTCTCCCCAGGGAGTCCACTCTCTTCACTGGTATCCCCTTTGCTTTTCTCCCAGTAAGGCTGAAAAGGACCCACCCAGTTTTATGCACTGCTTCGATCTTCAAAGTCTTTCTTTCTTTCCTGAGTCAGCACCTATTTAAACCAGACACTTTAATGAGGTTTGCCAGCTAGGCTGTGAACCTTTCTCTTTATTCTGACCACCAGCCACACCGGGAGGTGTACCAATGGTAAAAGTTATGGCAAAGTTATGGCACAGCAGATCTTTGGTTTTCTGAGTAAGTTTCTTTCTCTGCTATCTGCTGCTATGAATCACATTTCCTGAGCTTCCAAGGACTGTGCAGGCAAGCAAGTTTCCATACAGAAACACCCAGCATGTTGCTCCAGCATTGCTCCGTTGCCTTTTTATTTTGGATTTTTTTTTTGTTAAACTTTACACCATTTTACAGCACAGGCATTGTTGCTACATTGTGACATCCTTTTAACTAGTCAGGAAGAAGCTTTTACAATTGTGTTGCTGAAAAGGCTCCAATTTATTTCTCATAAAGATCCTTGGGATAAAAAGCAGATTAATGTTCAGAAGTAACTTAAATGAAAAATTGTGGCTGCTCAGAGGGAGATGTTAAAGGCTGACTGGCACAAAAGGGTACTTTCTGGCAAACTTCTCAAAGCACTAAAAGAAAAGGGTCAAGAGTCATCTGCTTAAGTAATGATCTCCAAGGCAAAAATATTGGCCGCCCAATCCCATAACTACAATGGGCTATTATATGTATGTTCTATAGGATGAATGCATCGATTATACTCATCATGGGGCTTCTTGAACATGCTTAACTTGCTATTTCCTTTTATTCAATGTGATAGCACATAAATTAATGCAAAAGCATATAGGAGGGTAATTTTATACCTTTGCTTCTCTGTTTTGATTTTTGAGGATCAGTGGTTTCACTATGAATAATTTAGAGGAAAGAAACTTTCCTAGCTGAGTTGGGTGGTAGGGCATGTCTGTGTCTGTGAGTGAAGTTCTGTCCACTAACCACACTTATGCAGGATGGGAAACAGCTTTGCCAATCAATAGAGCATCATAATTCCTCTCTTAACAGGAAATGAGGACTCAGTGCAATATTGCAGTTTTAATTTTAATGCAATTTAAAAGAAAAAACACACCCAGCACCAGATGCTCATCAGAAGAGCATTAAATTTTATTGCTGCATGCTATTTCCCTTAGGAACTCTCGTGGTTAAAAATCAACAATAAGCCTATACCTTTTTTGCAGTGAATCTCTTCAACTGCAGTTCAGTTAAGAGGGCTGACAGGTCACAAGACTCATCACAAGTTTGATTATTTCTCAATAGGCAAGCTGAGATGAGGATAATTGCTATGTTTTTACAGACCTTCTCACCGCAGAGCCCCTCATGCTCACCTTCCTTCAGCCTGATGAAAAGTGGCTCAAACACAGCTACGTGTTCTCTCTGCCTTTTTTCCCTGTCCTCTCCTGGAAACATGTGGTGTTTCATTTCTCATGAAGGACTGAATGCTGGCTTGATAACGTGATGCAGCTTCCTGCAGGAAAGCAACAACATGCCACAGCTGGTGGGTGGGTGGATGCACCTCTGAGCTCCTGCACCAGCAACCCTGCTTGATCGCTATTGCTCTCCTCCTTCTCCATTTGACCACAACAAAAGGAGCTCTCCCTTCCAGCACACACGGCTCGGCTTTCCTGGCATAGAGAGTCAGATCTGGAAAACTGTTTGTGGCAATGCTCTGAGATTTAATACAGCAATATCCTCTTAGGGCTTTATCTACTGGTAGTTTGATAACTTTCTGGGAGAAGGAACCAAAGAGATCATTCAGGCTGTAAAGCTGCTGCAAAGTGATGTGTGGTTTGGGCCTGGCTGGGGACCAGATGCACACCAAAGCCGCTCTATCACTCCCCTTCTTAGGTGGACAGGGGAGAGGGAAAATATACCAAGAGGCCTATGGATCAAGACAGAAGTAGTTTGACAAAAGTAAAGGCTGCATGAAGAAGCAAGTGCAAACAAAAGCATTATTCTCTACTTCCCATCAGCAGACAATGTCTGGCAGCTTGCTGGGAAGCAGAGCTTCAATATGCATAGTGGTTGCTCCACAGGGCAAACATCATTAATGAATGCCCCCAACCTATCCCATCCCCTTCCTTCTTTTACTTAGCTTATACATCTGAGCTGATGTCTTGTGTTATGAAATACCCCTTTGGTCAGTTTGGGTCAGCTGGCCTGGCCATATCCCTTTCCTAAGATCTTGCCCATCCCTCAGCCTACTGTTGTTGGGGGGGAATGTTGGAAAAGCACAGCCTTGGTGCTGTGTGAGCACTGCTCAGCAGTAACCAAAACTGAAATCAATGGAAAACCCACTGCTGGTTTCTTTTAGGGTTAAGTCAACAGTTTACCAAAAGTGAGGATTCACAGAATCACAGAAACATTCAGGTTGGAAAAGACTCTCAGCAACACCAAGTCTAACCCCTAAACCATATCACCAAGTACCACATCCAAACAATCCAGGGGTGGTGACTCAACCACCTCCCTGGGCAGCACATTCCAATGCCTGACTGCTCTTTCTGTGAAAAATGTTTTCCTAATGTCCAGTCTAAACTTACCCAGTCATAGCTTGAGGCCATTCCCTCTTGTTCTATCACCAATTACCTGTGAGAGGAGACCAGCACCAGCCTCTCCACAATGTCCTTTCAGGTAGTTGTAGAGAGCAATGAGGTCTCCCCTCAGCCTCCTCTTTTCCAGCTCCTTCAATCACTCTTCATAAGATTTGTTCTCCAGGCCCTTCACAGCTTTGTTGCCCTCTGCACTCACTCCAGCACCTCCACACCTCTCCTGTATTGAGGTGCCCAAAACTAGACACAATGTTCAAGGTGTGACCTCACCAGATCTGAGTACAAGGGTACAATCACTTCCCTACTCCTGCTGGACACAGCATTTCTGATACCAGCCAGGATGCCATTGGCTTTCTTGGCCACCTGGGCACACTTCTTGCTTATATTCAGTTGCTTGTCAATTAGAACCCCCAAAGTCACTTTCTGCCAGACAGCTCTCCAGCCACAAACTCTGTAAGCAAGGAAGGGTAGTCAGCACACACACCAATGAGAGCCTCTGAAGGTTCAGGTAACTTTTAAAGTTCTGCTGCAGCCTCTTAAGACCAATCACTCATCAGCAGCTGTCTTAGGAACTCACAATGTTATGTGAAATAGGGACGTTGGTACCCCTCTGTGTCACAGGGACTTGAGAAGAGATACACTAAAGATTGTGTGGTGTTCAAAGCACAGTGATCCCAGAAAAGTCTTGTATTGCCATGCAAATTACTAGGGCTTTTTTTTAGCTCCATATACTCTAAAAAGGGCAATATGAAGTGTCAACACCTCAATTCTGAATTTGAAGAGATTTAATTCACAAATATAGACCTTCTCAGGCCTCTACAATATTTAGGGGACTGAAACTGAAATCATACTTCACCTGTTCACATTTCTTTTCCTCAGCCTTCAAATAAGCATGAAACATGCCGACCCCAGAGTCAGCAGAACTTTCCTCCTGTAATCCCCTGGGAAATGCAAGGGTAGTGTAGTGTAGGAAAAAGGAATGCCAAACCCCCTCCACACTCAGCAAAAAAGTTAGGACACTTAGCATCCTTATTAAGCATAAAACCAGAAATGGGTAGATTCAGATTGGATGTTAGGAAGAAGTTCTTCACCATGAGGGTGGTGAGACACTGGAACAGGTTTCCCAGGGAGTTGGTAGAAGCCCCATCCCTGGAGGTTTTTAAGGCCAGGCTGGATGTGGTTCTGAGCATGTGGTTCCAGTGTGAGATGTCCCTGCCCATGGCAGGGGGCGTTAGAACTAGATGATCCTTGAGATCCCTTCCAACCCTAACAATTCTATGATTCTATGATTCTAATCACAAAGACTCCCTTCTTCAAAACTGGCAACAGCACAGTACATCCAACTCACAAATTAGACAGAAAGAAGTGGTTTGCAGTGTTGAGGAAGGATCTGACACTGCTTTCTGTGAGGAAGCTGGTGTTAATAGCCTCACTGTAATCAATGGGAATCTTGCTCAAGTCAAGAAGTTCATTAAATACACTGTCTAAATACATTATGTTGGCTAAGGTCAGGCAAGGTGCCTTCCTAAATTTTGTCTTTTAGTCCTATGTTTGGGTCATACAACTCTTAAGGTTTTGCTTTTTGAGGAAAACTAATCTGGTTCAGTAAGGATTTGGTAGAAGCTCTGTTTTCATAGCAGCCACCATTAAGCAGTCAGCTAAGTAAGACCAATGCTGCACTGAGAGTGCTGAGAATCTTCCAGGAAATTAAGCCATACAGCACCTCATCACTAAGGAGTAATTGAACACTTTGATATGTTAATTGATTATTGTGCATTGATTAAAGCTGACAAGAAAGCATACATTTTCCAGGTGACTTTCAAATTACAAAGCCACAAACTTCAAAGGTTATTTGGATTCACAGACCAAGATATATTTTCTTATTTACAACAGAACAAAAAGTATCCTCACAAATGAAACAAGAATTTTAAACCAGTGAATGGTGAAATGGCACAACTTGAAATAAAAAACTAATCAATGCTATCAAAATGGCTTCAATCTGTCCTGAGGACTCTAATAATTTCCAGATGATAACATAGGACTGATTGGATGTCTCTGGCAGCAGTTCTTATCAAGGCCTGATTATGACTACAATAGGAAGAAGAAGAAAAATTGTTTTGTAGAGGGTGGTTAAGTAGACCTGAAGAAATGTGCAAACAGTTGCTCAGTTCAGTGTAAATCTTCTTGATCTGCTGGTTGCAAGTAAAGGCAACAACTGCTGTTGGTCATCTCCAGACAAAAACAGGATAGTTTTATTTCATAGTAAAAGCAAAGCCGTTTGCAACCACTTGCAATTTCTACAAACTGGCAAATAATCAGCAAAGCATCTTGACTTGCTTCCTCCTTTTAAAAACTTTTTCAGGCCCTCCTGAATCACATTTATTTGTATTAGCACTCCAGGCTGGAATCAGGACCATGTTTTCCTTGCCATCACAAAAAACTTTGCAAAGATATGACCCTGCTCCAAAAGCTTTACTTAAATGTGTATGACCAGAGGCAACAGGTGGCTTCAAGAGAACCACAGCAGCAGAAAAAAGTCAGTGCTCAAAGGAAAGCTGTGGACTCAGCATAAAGACAGATCTTCAGTCCTATCACTGCAGCAGCGCTGCATTTCATAGAATCATAGAATGCATCGTATTGGAAGGGACCCCTGAAGGTCACCTTGTCCAACCCACCTGCAGTGAGCAGGGACATCTTTAGCTAGATCAGGTTGCTCAAGGCCCCATCAAGTTTGACCTTGAATGTATCCAGGGACAGGGTCTCCACCATCTTTCTGAGCAATCTGTCCCAGTATTGCACTACCCTCGTTGTAAAGAGCTTCCTCCGCATGTCCCACTTAAATCTGCCCTGCTCCAGTTTAAAACAATTGCCCTTCATCCTATTGCTACATATCTTTGTAAACAGTCCCTCCCCAGCTTTCTTGTTGGTCCCCTTCAGATGTCAAAATGGTGCCTCCACAGAGCCTTCTCTTCTTCAGGTTGAACAATCCCAACTCTCACCCTTTCTTCATAGGAGAAGTGCTCCAGGCCTCTGATTATCTTTGCAGCCCACCTCCAGACCAAATTCAGCAGGTCCATGTCCTTCCTGTGTTGAGGACTCCAGAGCTGGATGCAGTATTCCAGGTGAGGTCTCACCAAAGCAGAGTAGAGTGGCAGAATCACCTCCCTCAACCTGCTGGCCATGCTTCTTTTGATGCAGCCCAGGATACGATTTGCCTTCTGAGCTGCAAGTGCATGTTACTGGCTCATGTCCCGCTTGTTGTCCATCAGTACTCCCAAGTCCTTTTCTGCAGGGCAGTTCTCAATCTCATCATCCCTCAGCCTGTACTGGTACCTAGGATTGCCCTGACCTAGCTGCAAGACTTTGCACTTCCCTTATTAAATGTCATGAGGTTCACCTGAGCCCACTTCTCCAGCCTGTCTGGGTCCCTCGGGATGGCATCCTGTCCCTCAGTCATATCAACTACACCAGTCAGCTTGGTATCATCAGCAAACTTGCTGACTTGTAGGCTGAAGACCAATACTGGAGAATAATGCAAAATGTTGAGATTACCCAGCTTTTCTGAAGTGTCTTTAAGATTAACCAAACTTCTTTAGCAAGCCATGTATTGCTCAGTCATTCCACATTGCATCAGAAGAAGCGTTCCCTGCAATGGCCTTGATGCAGCCAAGTGAAACCAAATGTCTACACCAAGGCTGGGATTAATTTATATGGGAAAAATCAAAATACAGGTCAAGATCTACAGAGTCATTCAAAGCAAGTACAACTGAGAACCTGGAACTGTGCCACTGCCAAAATTGCACTTTTAATTTTTAATGGAAAGTTACTTTCAGAGTGAGCACAGACAAGACCAGTCACAGGCCATGTAACACTTGCTGCTTAGGGAAGGTGCAAATTTACCACAAAAGACAGGCTGCAGGCACAGGTGACTGGATCCAACTCAGCAAGCTGTCCTACAGGAATTTGAGCACTGCTCTTCCTTCAGGGAGAAAGAGCAGATATTTTGCAATATATTTATGCTAACTGTACATGCTACAATTTCTTCACCATGCATTATGCTGCTTCTAAGCTAGGGGATAGGCTAAAAGTTTGTTTTGGGACATGAGGTGAGACAAGAAGAAGAAAAACATATTTCAGAAAGGGAAGGAACATCCCATTCATCCCACTTACATAAATTATTATCTTGTCACCACTGTGTCATTGTGGGGCAGTCCTGGCAGCTGAAATAGCATGATATGAAACAGCTATGGCATAACACAAGCTAATCATGTCAGACAGTATTCTCCACCAGGACCCAGTTACCATTAGGTAACCATTAGGTGTGCAACAATATGAGGGTAAACTCATGCTGCAAAAACTCACCCTTTCCAACTCAAGAAATGTTTCCTACTAGAGCATCATTTGTGATGAGACCCTACTTTAAATTAATCCTTTCTCCCTCCATTCTTGTTTCATTTATACCTTGTGCAACCCAGACTGAAATATTAGGTCAGCAAAGATCTCTACATCAACAAACTGCCTGTGAGGCAGTCAGTCTGTTCATCCATCACCACCGTCCCCCTGTCTCAGGGAAAGCCTCGGTCCCTTCTCCGATGCGAGCACAAGGGTTTCCTTTTCATGATTATTGACAGATTTTGAATCAAAAGCTTCAGGCTTATTGCAGCAATTAAAGGCACAAGTCATGTGTTCACTCATTAGGAAAGGTTCCTACTTTGTCTTGCTGATCGCCAAGACTGGAAAAGTTGCATTGCAAGGAGGAAATCTTTCCCAGGTGCCATGGGAAAGATTTATTATCTGACGTGGTTTCAAACACACCTAAAGTCCTCCTGTGGCATCACCTAGGCTCATGTGTCTCTCCTCTTTCTAGTGTAAAATGACTGTCAGATTCCCACGAGAGATGCCACTGCTATGCATCCTCCTCCCAGAGTCCTAGCAGGACTGCAAAGGAGGCTGCTTGCCCTTCCTGCCCTTGCTTTTACAACCCCATCCCACTGTGGGAGGATCTACGGAGCAATCAGTACTTGGCCTGCCTGCTGCCCAGGGTTTGGAAAGCTGGTTGTTTTGTTCTGCTGGAGAGGCAGAACTGCCTCTGTCCTGTTATGTGTCTCCCTGTACTGAAAATCCATTATAGTTCTGACTCTATGAGTGTGTACTGCTAGAGAGGCTGAAGAAGATTTAATGCAGCGGGATTTGGGAGGACAAAGAAAACTGGCACTCTGCTGTGATCAATGGTCATTGATCTGATGCTAACTAAAAAAAAACCCCAAACCTCTTTTAAACACTGGAATTACATCTAATTGCTTGATTATTCATTCTAGCTTAGCCCTGGGTCTATGATGCATCTGACTCAAACTTCTAGTAAATCTTTCTATGTAATAATAATTTTAATGCTTTTTGATTTAATAAACAATACTAATACATTTCTAACAGAGTGGGAGATAAGCCACAGACTAAAGTTGCCAGCTCCTGCCCCCATCTTTATTCAGCTTATCACCGTGCTTTGCATGAGGACATGCCTTGCATGAGCTTTGGGATTTAGATCCCCTAATGTTGTCTCACCTAATGTAAAAATCTAAACCCATCCAATCTTTTCTTTAATAAAGCTTCCTACAGACCTCTCAGAGCTGATTGTGTCTTGTGAAAGTGAGTTCCATGAGTCAGTTTCCCTTGTGAAACAAAAATTTTCTTTAACAGATCATGGCACCCTGTTTCCTACCCTCTGAAAGTTTCTGGTGTTGGTTGTTGTACGAATGAGTTCTTAGGATGCCTCATAAAACAGGACTGTTGTCTCCTTTCATATGTTTCTACTGACTCTTTCTTATCCATTTCCTTTGTAAACAGCCCCAACTTTTACAGTTCTTCACCAAAATGGACAGTATGTGCACATGATACATCCCAGAGTAGTACACACAGTGGTATTTGCAACGCTTTCACAAAGGCAATGATTATAGTTGCATGTAGTGGCTGTCTCTAGACCTGAATGACCATGGTTTTCTTGTACTCACAAAAACTCTTAGTGGCCCCGTGGCAGCCCAAACCCCAAAACTTCAAAACATGAGATTGAGATAGGAAAAGGGGTAAAACTAGCAACCAGTATCTGGATCTTCCCATATTTTCCACACTCAGGTGAACTAAAAGAGACTCTTAAAGCTGTGAATTGTGGGCCTGCTCTCGCTATCAAGGGTCTGTAGGTGTTGAGCCCCTGCAGAAAAGCAGCTCGTATGATGGACATCAACTAATTAGAGGTGTCAAAGGTCAAAGCACCATTGCACAGAGCATCAGGTGAAGCAAACAAGGCGGGTAGTAAAAATGAAATCTGTGAAAGTGATGTGTTTTAAGTAGACTAAATTTCTCCTGGGGTCTCAAGGAGCATACTACAGGAGAGGGCAGCTCTGCAAAGTTGAGAATTCCAGAAAGAAGGGAAAGAAAAAAGAAATAAGAAAAAAAAAAGAAGAAAAAAAAAAAAAGAAAAAGAAAGAAGGAAAATAAAAAAACAAACACCAAAAACCTTTCCTTCGAGCCGGAATTGAACCAGCGACCTAAGGATTACTTTCTATAGACAGCCTACAGTCCTCCGCTCTACCAGCTGAGCTATCGAAGGAAGACAAGGAGTAAGCGCCAAGAATGAGTCAAGACTCTGTCAACAATAGCCTTGGGCTTTAATGGGTTTCCATATGTATCACTTTTCACAACATCAAAACCGTATCCAAAAAAAAAAAGAAGCCCCATTAACTTTCCTGCAAAACCAGATTCTGGTTACAAAACTGCCAGCTTTCTGCCAAATAGTTCACAGCTCTTGTAAGACTGCTGGTGGTGGTAGCATTAAGGTTGGAGTTCCTCTGATGACCCATATGAAATCTGTTTACTGCCTGACAAAGACATTTGCCCACTCTTTGGTGACCTTGCCACATTTCCTAAGCTGAGCTAGGAGAAGAGGGAGAACTCCCCTCCACACAATTCCCCACACCAGTTCTCCAGCCAAATCCAATAACAAATCAGCAAATAAATCGGTTAACAAGCTCCCCTACAGCTCCCACAGTGAATGCAGAAGAACAGGAGGAAAAGAACAGGAAGAAATAGCCATTGAGATTCTAATTTGTTTCCCACCAACTCCCGTGGTGCAAGCAAGACTCCCTCATAAACAGATGACGTTGCAATGTCTGGCATTGCAACTGGTGGCCTCCCTAACCCTTGGGCTTGGGAGGCTGAACCCTTTGTGAATCATCTGTGTGAGTGCCACAACTCACAGCTGTGGCAACTGAAAGCAGTGATTCACGATCATTTTGGTTGTCTCCACTAGCAAGACAGGGTGGAGAGGTGTGAGCAGACACCCTGCTTGCTGAAACCATGCTACTCTACTTGCAATAGGAATGTGTAGCACTGTTACCTCAGTGTCCCACAGCATATTCTTCCTTAATCCATGCTTACTTCCACCTCCTCCTTGGGATTCAACCCTGAACGCTGGGCTGTTTCAGCAAGTATGTGGCTAGCAGCTTGAAGGAAGTGTTTATTCCTCCATATTTGGTACTTGTGAGCTTGTATTGGGAATGTTGTGTCCTACCTTCCCATATTGGTATAAGACAGATGAAGGCATACTAGAGTGACACCAGGGAAGGTCACCAAGATGAAGGGAGGTTGTAGACAGGCAGAGGTTGGTCTCTTCTCCCAGGCAGCCAGTACCAGAACAAGAGGACACAGTCTCAGGCTGCGCCAGGGGAGGTTTAGGTTGGATGTTAGGAAGAAGTTCTATACAGAGAGAGTGATTGCCCATTGGAATGGGCTGCCTGGGGAGGTGGTGGAGTCACCATCATTGGAGGTGTTCAGGAGGAGACTTGATGGGGTGCTTGGTGCCATGGTTTAGTTGTTTAGGTGGGTTGGATTGGTTGATGGGTTGGACGCGATGATCTTGAAGGTCTCTTCCAATCTGGTTTATCCTATTCTATTCTATTCTATGATCAGAGGTGTGGAGCACACAGTGTAGGACAGGAAACAGAGAGCTGGGCTTGCTCAAATTTAGGAAGAGATGGATAAAGGGGGCTCTTCCTGCAGTCAGCAACTACCATATGGGAGAATATGGGAAGGCAGGGCCAGGCTGTGCATGGAGGTGCAGTGAGAGGATGAGAAGCAACAGGCATAAGCTGCCATCAGAGAATTTTGATGAGCAGTAAGGGGAAAATGATACTATGAGAGTAAACATTTTCATTACTGAAAAGTCTGCCTGGAGGGTAGAATCTCTACCCATGGAGATACTCAAAGCTTAACTGGGCAAAGCCCTGAGCAACCCGACCTACCTTCAAAGTCTACCCTGTCTGCAGCAAGAGGCTGGACCAGATGATCTGCAGAGATTTTTAGCAAACATACACAAAAGTGACCACCATGTCAGGAAGGTGACTCCACAGAGCAGATGACCCCACAGCAAAACTATCACCACATACTTATCTGCCTGGAAGATACAGCTTTTGGTCTCACAATCAAGGTCACACATACCTTTTATTTTTAAAATTATTGTTGGTAATAACAATAATTTTTATTTTCATAGTAGGAGATATCTTAAGACTCCACTACTGCTAAAAGTAGCACAGATCTTTATAGAAACTCAGTAAGATGTCTCCTTGTTCTTCTTCATGGGAATATAGGAAGGTCATGAAATATTTGTTTTACCTATAAGATACCATTCCAGCTTCTCAGAAGGCCTAATCCTGGGACCTGTGATGTGTCCTAACATTCACATAGCCACCAATAACTATCAAGACAGCTGATGCTGTCAAGAAAAACATATGATGGAGAGAAACAGAACTGTTGTATGCCTGTCAGGGCAGTATCTCCACTCTCTGAGGTCAGTTGGTCTTGGTGGAGGAGGTCCCTGTAATATCAGTATGTGACAATTTGAGTTTAATCCTGTACTATTTGTTCCACAGAATGGCACAACAGATAACATGGACCCAAGCTTCTAAATCAGAGTAGATAGTATAGCCCCAAGGCTCTGATCTTTTCCACTTTGCAGACCCCACAGCATTTTCCAGGGCCCCTGCAGGCTCCTTTCAAGACAATTGTCACCAGTCTGCCTTATCTGAGTTTCTTTTCACAGACTCCTTTAAAATAATTCCCTAGTCTCTCCTAGGCATGCAAGGACCCCAAAACTGAAAATCACTGCTCTGTCCAGTTTAACTCCTTGGCACTGTCATCTAATCCAGTGAGCTACCAAATACAGGCTTTGGAGGAAGTATCACCATCTCTTTACTGTCAAAAGTTGTTACTGGTGAAGATAAGCTTAAACAACTTGTACCTTCCTGCAAGGAATCAGTAGCAGTTGAGTCAAGATAAAATTTCAAATGGAATCAGATAAAAAGTGGATGCTTTTACTATCTATGCATGAACAAATGGGATCTAGAAACCACAGTGTTGTCTTGACAATAAAAAGCACTGGAGTTCTCTTTTTGTGGAGCTTGCTAGTGGTGATATATGAGTGATTTGTGAGAGAGACTCTCCTAAACTATCAATGTAGCTTTTAAAAGTGGATACTCCTAGGAAAAAATAATTATTTTTCTTTTAACTTGGTAAGCTTTCAGTGCTTAACAGAATTAAATTTTGTCATGGAGTTCATGAAAGATCTCTGATTATTTCGATTCTTTAAACTGATTAAATGAAGATAGCAAGCTTGGAGAGCCATGTGACTGAAGCCCTGAGCTATATAAAGGGAACAGCTCACCTGTTTCATGTGGTGTAGAATGAGATGAAAGGAAAGGATGTAGCTTGAAAGCAGGATGGAGAACAGCCAGAGGTAAAGCCAGACTGTATAATTACACTTGGTAATGCTATGTGTTTTGTTAAGCTCACATTAGCATATGATGGTCTCCAGTGTTTTGTATACTTACAGGCTGGCTTTCTAACATGGCTTTAAATGGTTTAAAGGTTTTTTTCCATTGAAAAGCTTTCAAAAATCTGATTGATTCTGAGGGACTAAGAGGGATTCTTTTCTTCTGAGGTGGCAATACACACAAGTTCTGAACATGAGCATCAGATTAGACTTGCAATGAATTTGTGAAATCTTTGTTCTTTAGTTCTTTAGTTCTACCCTGCGTGTGTTACACGCCACTAGCTGGCTGTTGTGGCTTCTGCACCACCAGGTTATGAACTCAGAATATCTCAATCTGAGAGTCTTGTGTGATACCCCTGCAACAGAGGAGAAGATTTTCCTAAAGACTACTCACAGCAACTTGAATGGAGAATCTGAAGCATCAGCAAAACAATCATCTCCCTGTCTACCTGTTAAAATTCAAGATAGAAATCTCTTTGGGCTGGACTATCTTTGTACTTAAAGAAGACCAAATAGCAGCTGGCACAACAGCCCCTCAGCCCTGTCTGATGCCCCGAGGCTCTGTTGTGATGTAAATAGTATGTATGGCTCCTTGGGCCAGCTTCAGAGACAACTTTAATAACATGTCAGGGTGAATGAATGCCAAGGGGCAGGAAGGTGGGAATGCAAAAGGAGAGGAATTGGTAGAGTACATGAAAGTTTTGTATAAAGAAAGTTTGTCTGCATCACACAGTAGGAGCTGCATTTCCAGAAACACAGTTTATAGACCATTACTTGCAGCTATCAGGTTTTTGTTGTGCTCAGAGAACAGGCTTAACACTTCAGATGCTGCACCATTATCAGTAACAGGCTTCCAGATGAAAGTGTCCTTTGGGTACTCAAAACCTAAGCTATATATACTTATCAAAAGATAAATGTAGATTCATTTTGTTACATAACATTATAGCTCTGAGGTGGCTTCTAATAAAAAAGAAAAATAATAAGAAAAAGAAAAATCTTCTTTACAGCTACAATATTTTAATTCATGTTTCTTTATCAATATGGCCAGTTCCATGAGCAGTTAAAACAGACACTGAAGACCCATGGCAGTACTCAGATATCAGATTGAGATTGCACAGCTCTGTCTGAACAAACAGTTGAGCATCAGCAGCAATTATACAAGTGCCCAAGAGCTCACCCCATCAGTGGACATGGAAAAGAATAGGCTGCCTGTAACATTTGGCCATGTTAAGTCGACATGAGAAATGCAGTAAGTAGCAGTCCCATCTTCTCCATCTTCTCTTCCACAGAGGTTTCCAAGCATTGCTCTTCTCCTGGTGAAAGACAAGACTAACAGTGTGTGAGCTTTTCTGAGGTGATGATCAGGCCAGAAAGTTTTTATAATTGAGTGGCAATTAACACAGTCAGGACATGCCATTAATCAGATACCATGGACTACCTACTAGTTTCTGTGAATCATAAGTCTTCAAAGAACCTAATCCCTATCTATTTTAGCTTAAATTTCTATTCAACAAGCACCACAGTGGATGTTTTTTTGTTTAAGCAAAAGCTCAGCTAATCATACAGAAGCTCTCTATGCCCTGGTCTCATCCTGACAACAAAGTAAAGGAGGGTATTTCTGATTGATGCCTTCCACTTCCCAGCCCCATTTCCTTTTCCATTTAAGTAAACTGCTTTGCAATAGCAGTTGTAAAGGCTGTGGTCTCAGTGTAGGCTTCAGTGTCAGCAAAACCCTGCATCATCCGGGGGAGAGCAGTATTGTGGAGGACAAAAGTGTCACGGTCTGAGACACAGGAGAGCCCACCGTCTCCTGTGACTGCTTCCCTCCAGGAGGCAGCCCTTCCATCCAGCCACTTCCCTTTCCCTTGCTCATCAGGCCTCTCAAACTATAAAAGTACTAATGAAAGTGAAACATGCATGTCATATATAATGAGGAAATGAGGAGACTTGACTGCTGGTGAAAGAAAACTGTGAAATTATAGTATCAGTGTGAGAAGGAGAGATATAAACCCTCATTCCCCGGGAGAGAATTTGAAAGTGCATAATTTTTTCCATTCACAACTAGTGTTTAAGGGACAGCTTTTGGAAGCCGAGAGGAAGGCCCAGAAGAAAACCGGCACTTATGAGCAGAGTGAGTATTTCTGTCCTGAATACTTAGGAACCTTTTTGATACACCAGTTTGGTTTGGTGTGGAGAGATGTGCGCACACAGCCCTCATGAGCAGGAATGGTACCTAACGTGGTGTTCTGCTCAGAGATAATGCTTTATCGAGCCTCTCTGAAGAACAAATCCTTTAGGGGGTCACAAAAATAAAAAGAGTAGGGTACAACTTTTTGCCTGGCTTTCCTGAAGAATTTAACAGTCCTGGATAAGGAGAAGACTTGCCTGTGTCAGGTCTGGCTGTGGTAGGGGATATTGGTCTCTTGTGCTCGTGAGAATCTAATTTATTTTTAAAGAGCACTTTAATATAGCATAACAATGTTACCACACATCTTGCTCAAGCAAAGAATTTTTCCAATCTATATTCAGTGCCAGATAGAGTGACTATAAAATGAGTTACTGTACCTTAAATTTCTGGCTTGGCTATAGTGACAGGAAGCTAATTAGACAAACTGACCATGTCGTCTGGACCCAAGTTCACATTACTTGGATGCATAAGAATTACCAGCTACGTGAGAGCTTGTGCCTCTGGAAGGAGTTGGACTTAAAGAAAGAAATATCAGGTGAAGGAGCGGAGAATGAAGGCCAGCGTGGGGCCCAAACCAATAAAGCAGCAGCATTTAAATGCTTTTCCAGCTAAACTTTTAACACCTCACAATGTGGCCAAAATATGTTAGAAGTATGTCTGAGGCAGTAATACTGGGCTCAGACCACAGGTAAAACTAAGCTCTAAACACAGTTTGGTTATTCCAGATTATTCTTAAATTCCAGACACCAGTGTACTGCAGCCAGCTGAACACCCCTAACCCTAATGGGACTCAGCCCTAAGTTTCATAGCGCACAGAGCAACTGACCTTGACTCTGGCAAGCTTTGCTGGGTGGTGATAGATCTGGACCTACCAGGAATCAGCAGGCCAGGGAACAGCAATTTCAAACCCGAGCTTCACTTCAGCCATTAGAAGCAAATACCTTTGGTCAGGTGTGAATGTTTTCTGATGCCTCTTTTGTAAACATCTGAGTTTTGGGAAACAATTCTTGAGAGCTACTGTCTCCTTATTAAAAAAAAAAAAATCATCTGTCCTTTTCCTGCTTCCTTATCAGAAGTTGGACTCCAAACTATGCCCAGATATTATATGGTCCTCTTTTCTGGTATTCCTGCTTCTACATACTCAGATCCAGACTTTTCAGATATCGCCGAGTATCAAACAGGGAGATGGGCAGGGCTAATATAAAACTTAATCACAAGTTAAAACACCCTTTCTGAAAGGGACTAGCAAACTTCAAAAGGTAAGAACAAACACCCAGAATAACAGCTGTATCCATACAAACATCAGAGTCCTTTTTCTTACATTAGGCTCAGTCAGAAAAAGGGCCACAACATTCAGGAGCTGGGCAAAAGCATCATATCGCTACTATTTTGTTTGAATTGTTATAGCACTCAGAAACCTAAAACGGGGACTAGCATCCCATTGAACTAGGCACTATAAAAACAAACACCACAAAGACAGTTCCCTCCCCTGAGGGGTAATCTTTGGCCATTTTTCTGCATGGTCAAGCTAGAGAAGGGCATAAGAAGTGTATTAGGCTGTACTGCATGGACTGCATTTAATCTTATTTCTATAACCCTTGTCCTTCCTTAACCTATTGCCCCACTTCTGTTTGTTAATCTAACTCATCACCTCAGTCTAAATTTAGATTGTGCCCTTTCATTTGTTCTAGTTTTGTTTGGTTTGGGTTGGTTTTTTTTCACTTTGCTTGGTTTTGAGCCACAAAAAACAATATACATTACGGAAAACATGAAACAAAATTACTTCCTTCCTTCTCTGAGGAAAAAAAGCGATATGATCTATTTCAGTGTGCATCTTGAATTGTTATGATTTTGTACCTCTGTAGAGCCTAACTTAATCCTGTGGATCAATGAGCAACACAACTGCTAAGGCAATATAAATAAAGAAGTCTGGTCATCATGTATATGCATACCAAGTATTTCTTCATATGATATGCAGACAAATGAGTTATATCTGCAAAGTAATTCCTACTGCTTAAATACCAAACAAAAAAAACCCTGCTGATATACTGCATTGTGATTGATACATTGGATTTGCAGGTCCCCACAAAGTCAGGGAAATATAATTTCAGCATCTGTAGGACCTGAAATGAAATGTGAGCATTATTCCATCTCTACAGTCATTCTTTCCAGCCCAGCCTCACATAGGCAGCATCATCTTCCCAGCTGCGGCCACAGCAGCTTCAGTTGCATCAAGGGACCATTTTTTGTCAAAGGATGGTGTTGGAACACTGACAGTTTCAAACCTGTCCTTGGGACCCCTGGAGTGGGTCCAGAGGAGAGCCACAAAGATGATCAGAGGGCTGGGGCACCTCCTCTATGGTGAAAGGCTGCAAGAGTTGGGGCTGTTCAGCCTGCAGAAAAGCAGATTGCAGGGAAGTCTGATTGCATCCTTCCTGTACCTGAAAGAAGCCAAGGGCTTGTAGCAATAGGACAAGATGGAATGGAGTGAAGCTTGAGGAGGGCAGATTTAAACTAGATAATAGGAATAAATTCTTTACAGTGAAGGTGGTGACACACTGGAACATATTGCCCAGGGAGATTGTGGATGCTCTGTCCCTGGAGGTGTTCAAGGCCAGGTTGGATGAGGCCTTGAGCAACCCGATCAAGTAGAAGATGCTCCTGTCCATGTCAGGGGGGTTGGAACGAGACAATCTTTAAGGTCCTTTCCAAACCAAGCCATTCTATGAACCTCTGAAAAGGGATTACCTGCACATAACAGCCTGTGAACTGGTAGAGTAATGTAGAAGCATCCAACAGCTTTGCCACCATACATCCATCTCAAACCTTATGTAACCCATTTGTGTTCTAGATGAGGAAAAAAAGTATTTGTTTAAAAGACCATACTGAAGAACTATAAACCATATGGGATGTTAGTTTACACAGAGTAGCAAGGGTACAGACAGCTTAATGCTGCTATTCACTTCTGTTTCCCCTCTAGGCTATGGGGACTTGCCCAATTGTCAGCTTTAAACACAGCAACTATTTCTAACAGGCTTGCAAATCTCAAACTTATTCTGCCCATCAGAGTGTGCGTGCGACAGTCTCCAAAGGCAAGGACTCCTTCAAATATCGCTTTGCTTCCTTTTACAAGCAGCAGAGAAAGGAGGGATCAAACCTTTTGAAGGTGTGTCTGTAAGCAAGCCAAAGCACTCAAACTTTGTGAGCATGCTGCCTTCCCCTGCCCCCCAGTGCCCCACGCTTGGGGAGGCAAGGGGCAGGGGGGAGCCCCTTCACAGCTTGGCAGTCAAGGCTGAGAGCTATTTGGATTAGATGAGGAATTTCAAGTGGAAACCATCTGAATGTGTGAGCATGCCTGTGTGAAGCTGAACTGTGTTTAAAGAAAACAAATGGCTTCTTACAGTACCTCCTCAAGGTCCAGTTCTAAAAGGGGCATAAACAGTTCTATAAGCCTCATTTTTTTCTTGCCATTGCAAACTTAAATGGGATCTATGTGAGGTTTTCTTCCCTGTTCTGAAAGTGAAAAATCATTAAAGAGCCGTGACAGCAACAGTATGAATAAATTGGCAAGATACCCTGTAAATAGCTTTGATGCTAAACAAAAATACACCCAAAATTGTATTGCAGCCATTTTAAGATTTCAGCTTCCTTCTTCACCCCTGCCACTAACCAGGCTTCTTCAACATGTGACAAGAAGAATACAGAGGGATGCTTGCCAAGTGTTTTCTGACCCAAATCCTAGAGGTATCCTCCATCTGCAGCAACAGACAGCTCGCTGTGGTCTGTCATTACCTTCTGTTTGGTTTTCAACACCAGCTACACTAGTTAATGAAAGAAGATGAAACCACCAAAGACAATGAACAGACAACTGTTAGCAAGATTTCTGGGCAGCTTTGAGGAAGACTTCTCTAATCTTGAAGAGGCCAGAATACAGAACAATAATGACTGGCGCATGCATAGACAAGCATATTGCTGTAACTGGGTAAGCTCAGCTGTTAGGAAAACGGGATATATAAAGCCTGGCGGAAAGGATTTAAGGCCAAGAGATGAAGGGGAGAGCTAACCATTCAGTTTCTGTCACAGCACCAAACCTTCCTACTTGGCCTCTATCTGCAGGCAATAAATTTCATAGCCTGAAAGAGCCAAGCAGTTAGAAATATTTCTCCTATAGGACTGAGGCCCAGATCCATAATATTCTTCTATGTAAATGTTTGCATGTGGTCCTTCACATCTAAGGTTTGTAGCAATGCATGGTATTTAGCCAAATGCCATTCCCCCAAAGGGCAGCATAGTTTTGTTCTCATAATCTTACGTGGAAATTGAAATGGACATATTTTAACATGGGAAAAGTAAACACGTTTCCCCTCAGCTAGTCACTACTCTATCACTGTACTGGTGATGATGGTGGCCTAAGATATTTCTCTACACTTTCCTGATCAAGATTCAGAAACCTCCAAGGAAGAATGTTCCCCACAGGAAATTAAACCCCTTAGTTTGATGTAGGTGCTAGGCTGGGGATTGGATCTACTTAGTCAGACAATATAGGCAGCACTGGCCCTATCAGCAAAGCTCTGTCATTTTGTTCTTCATCAAGCCTCCCTATTTGAGGCAACAAACCCCCATTTAGCTACCACATAAACATGCTGTGCTTAAAATGCTTGCCTCTGATAAACCATTCTCCCTTTTGAGGATCCCTTAGGCCCAACATGAATCAAGCCTAAAAAGCTACTTAAAGCTTTTGGAGAATTCCAGCTTCACATTTCAGTTGCTGTGATGTTTGCATTAAGATGCTTGTCTGAGTTCTGCCCTGCAGGGTTTGGAAAAAGAAAAATGTTCCTTTTGTGCTGAATGCAACCAGTAGGTATTTAGGTATTTTTTGTGTATTATGACAATACCATCTGGCATTCTTCTGCTGCGTACCTCAGGAGAATGTCCCCTTCCTACTTTCCTGTATAGTCCTGGCCAAAATGATAAAGTACACCAAAGGTTAACTTCCTGTAATATGGGCTCTTGGTTTAACCTGAATGGGACAATAGTTCCTTTGTATTCTTAACTTCACATTTCACATATTCTTCTACCTGCCTGGAAAACAGGGTCACAGGATCTTCTCACAGTTAGGACACCTCCTAATCCAAAACCAGGGTGAATGCTAGCAAACTTGTTAACAACAAACTATAAGGCCATTTGGTAATACGTATACAGAAGGAAATATGAAATAGAAATAGAAAATTGGCCAGTTAGACTTGTTCTGTTCCACTGAAATGCTTTGTACAGTGGAAGCATAAACAAACCACTGCTCTCAGAAGTCATGGTTCACCTGCTGACTCAAAAACTCATGTCTGTCAACCAGCATGAGAGAGGTCAAGGGGACTATCTGTTTGGGTTTCTCTTTTGGTCTCAGACTAATTTATCTTGTCAGTTCCAAGATCTCCATTCTTCTCTTGAAAGGACAATAAAGGAAGTTTGGCTTAGCCATGTCCTCCAATTATTTGTTTTTGAGCAAACAAATAAGAACTTAGCATGGACCAGTTCAGACTGACTGGTTTAGCCGCTGAGTAATTTCTTAAAGCTATTTTCATTTCAGTCCCTTCCTCAAACGACAGTTCCTTCATCCCTTTCAGGATATATACTTTAATACTCCCAACCTGCTTCTTGCAAATAGCCTTTTCAAAAGAAACAAGCCAGTCTTGAGCAATTAAGTCCTATAGATCTCCCTTCACTTCCTTCAAAGCCATTGTGGAGGTGCAGCTGAAACCCATTAAATTCAATTGAGCCCAAATGGCCCATAAGTCATATGGAAACTTCCTCCGGGCTTTTAACAAAGAGCCTTGCTTTAAATTCCAAATTACAAACAAATTCAGTCTGTTCAGCTTTTACATAAAACATGAAAATTAAAGAAAACATACAGAGGAAGAGTTGCATCAAATCGCAGGGAGCATTATAAGAAAGTGCAACCGGTTACTCTTGTTCTGAAGTTACATTCTTCAGTTGGAAATGTCATGTTAAATCATGGCACTATTTTCTTTAGTCTGGACTGGAAGCAAGACTTATTCAGTGTATCAGAGCAAACTTGGTGGCATTCACCATCCCATTCTCTCCTCTGCTATTTTTCCCACAACATCTAAAAATTATATATATTTACAGATGGTAAACATTTATATAGTGTATATACTTACATTAAGTATTGCTTTATTATGGGTCAGGGGTTTATCAAGATGACAAATTTATTAATGTGGCTTTATATAGGAACTCTCAATCTAAGGTTAGGGATCAACATATGTACTGCAAGATCATAAGTTAGCCAATACATTAAGAGATCCACGCAGATACTGAACTGGAAAATTATACAGTAAAATTGTTCCATAATACATCTTTATTCAGACCCCCCATGGGACTGGCATACTGTAAAAGGCTTTAAAAAGCCTCTACCTGAGGGTTAATTTCACCCTAAGGGCTCTGAGAATAACTGGAAGCCCAGGTTTTTATGGCTTTGTATAAATTAATGTTTTTTACATTCTTTTTAATAAGAACTTGATGAAAAGAACTTGACACTGTCCCCCACAGCAAACTCCTGGCCAAAATGTCAGCCCGTGGCTTGGACAGCAGCACTCTGTGCTGGGTTAGGAACTGGCTGGAGGGCCGAGCCCAGAGAGTGGTGGTGAATGGTGCTTCATCCAGCTGGAGGCCAGTCACCAGTGGTGTCCCCCAGGGATCAGTGTAGGGCCCAATCCTATTCAATATTTTTACTGATGATCTAGACGAGGGGATTGAGTCCACCATTAGTAAATTTGCAGATGACACCAAGTTGGGATCAGGAGCTGATCTGTTAGAGGGTAGGAGAGCTCTGCAGAGGGACCTTGACAGGCTGAACAGATGGGCAGAGTCCAACAAGATGGCATTTAACAAGTCAAAGTGTCGGGTGCTGCACTTTGGTCACAACAACCCCATGCAGTGCTACAGGCTAGGGTCAGACTGGCTGGAGAGCTCCCAAACAGAGAGGGACCTGGGGGTACTGGTTAATAGTAGGCTGAACATGAGCCAGCAGTGTGCCCAGGTGGCCAAGAAGGCTAATGGCATCCTGGCCTGTATCAGGAACTGTGTGGCCAGCAGCAGCAGGGAGGTCATTGTGCCCCTGTACTCAGCACTGCTTAGGCCACACCTTGAGTCCTGTGTCCAGTTCTGGGCCCCTCAATTTAAGAAGGATATTGAGACACTTGAACGTGTCCAGAGAAGGGCAACAAGGCTGGGGAGAGGCCTCAAGCACAAGCCCTATGAGGAGGGGCTGAGGGAGCTGGGATTGTTTAGCCTGGAGAGGAGGAGGCTCAGGGGAGACGTTACTGCTCTCTACAATTACTTGAAAGGAGGCTGTAGACAGGTTGTCTCTTCTCCCAGGCAACCAGCACCAGAACAAGAGGACACAGTCTCAAGCTGCTCCAGGGGGCATTTAGGCTTGAGGTGAGGAGAAAATTATTCACAGAAGGAGTCATTAGTCATTGGAATGTGCTACCATTGGAATGTGTCACCATCCCTGCAGGTGTTCAAGAAAGGATTGGATGTGGCACTTGAAGCCATGGTTTAGTTAGTCATGAGGCATTGGGTGATAGGTTGGACTTGATGATCTTTGAGATCTTTTCCAATCTTGTTGATTCTATGATTCTATGAAAAATATCCTGCTCTACTTATTCTATTTGGCATCCAAGTAAAAAGTCATTAGAAGTATCTGACCCATTTTTCAAAGTGCTGTGGAGTGATACTGTCTAAAGATAATGGGTCTGAGATGCTGACACGTCCCTGGGGTGCATGAAATTGAAACAAAAAGTAGCAGGTGTCCTTCGTGGCTGATCAGGACTATGCCAAGCACCGCTCCAAGACACACAGGTCCAGTGGCTGATTTCTGTGGAGATCCAATGGCTTTGCCATGGTCGGACAACATCCCTCAGATGCACAGGGAGCAGAGCATCACTTCCTAACAGTAGTTCATCACAGCACTGGGACACCAGGCTATCAAACAACAGCAACTGAGGCATGGACTTTGCCCTCTTCTCATGCCCCTGCAGCAAATATTATAAACTGGCTTTGTACAAACCCATTGGCAAAGGCACAGTGGTTATTGCAATGAAACAAGCAACTGTTTCTCCCGTGTTTACTCCTCCTCCCCAACCTCCCCTTAGCCTTTTCCCCTTAACCTGTGCTCTTGCAGCTCCCTCTCTACTAGCCCAGAGCAAATCAGGCAAAATAATTTAGCAAAAACAATCATACAAGAAGCAAAAAGAATTATAATAGGAGGAGGACTAACCTGTGGCAACAGTAAGCAATCTGCTTCATGAACCCACACCCTGGAAAACATCAGAATTGTTAAATTAGTGAATGGAAAGGGCAGCTGAAAAGTGTCAGCCTTCATCTAAAGCAAAACAGCAACCAAAAAAAAAAATCAGGTCAGTATGGCATACTTACAGCTTGACTCCCACCACACTCCTTTCTCAATATCTCCAGAAATTTGTTGGTGTTTCAACCTTTCTCCTGGGACAGTGATAACAGAAACCACAGAACTTCTAAGTCTAAGATTTGGGAATATTAAACAGAAATCTAATTTCACAACAATGAATGAAGTAATATCCATTGGGAAAGTTTTAAGGGGGGAAAAATCAGCAAGCAAGAAAGAAAACACATTGAAATACCTGTTTGGAAGAAGCATGTTCAGTGGTTGATTTGCTTGTTTGTCTAATTGTTCTGAATTGCAGCAACCATGAGAACACTATAAACGTGAAGAAGTGTAGGTGGGACACACTGACTTTCAAGTAAGAGGGAGAAGGAGAAGGAAATTGCTCTCTCTGATTCCCCACCACCAGGCAACAGCAAATTAAGACTGCCTGAGAAACCAAGTATGCTGAAATCACCCCTTCTGGTGGATAAAACTTATCTGAGGACAAACTTATCCCCATAGCTTTAATATGCTTCACAACCCTGAAAACAGCAAGAATTAAAATAATTTTAAAAAATTAAACCCAAAAGTTGGCATTTTAGCCCTATGGAAGGAAATACTCCCATATAATTCAGTGCATGTCATTTAAGGGCAGAGATGAGGAATCTCAGGGTGAGTCTTCCAACACACTGAAAGCACTAAACACAGTGATGTCTACGGAGCCAGCACATCCCTGCCTCAAACCTGGCTCTGACCCAATTTGTCTCGGGCCAACCTAAATGCAGAAAAATACTGGCACTGGTCACTGTCAAGACACTTTTGTTTACAGCCTAACTCAAGAGTGCTTTTCAAAGCACTATTTCTATTTTTAATCCCTTAGCAAACACCATGACTTGTAATTTGAAAGGAAATTTAAAAGTGGTTGTGATTCACAGGGATTTATGGATGTTTCCCAGGGAGTTTCACAAGCCTGGGCTTTCTTCCCACAACTCCCAGGAAATGCAGTTAAAAGTCTCCCACAGGTTCAGCAAATGTGGACTGGCAGCGCAGGACAGTCACTCAGTGGCCTCCATCCCAGTGCCTGAATGGGGCAAGACCCCTACAAATGGTATCTAAGCCTAAACCCCAAACTCTCAGGCTTCTGCAAAAACGAATTCTAAGGGTAGATGCAACCAACATGAACCTGAACAAGTTACATGTCATTTCCATTTTGGTATGTTGCTACTTTCTAGAGAAACAGTGTAGGGTTGGAGGCCAATGAAACAAAATAGGAGAGCAAAGAGAATGACCCTTTAAGGAAACAAATGTTAGGAAATTTCTTAAGCCAAAAGCATGCTAAGGATGTCATTATATTTAACCTAAGAATGACTTTGCATTCATCCCCATGTAGCCACCAATATTTTCAGCTTCAACTGGTTACAGCAAGTAATGCACTGGAAAGCCCTGGGTGAGGCCGTTTCCCTCACCTCCCTCACACGGGACTGCTTTCCAAGAGTTCTTTAAATGTCAGTTCCTGAGTGATGGGTTTCATACACCAGAGCCAGTTGCCTTGCACAATTTGAAGGGACACCTTCCATGTTTCGCTTTCCAGATACTTTTAATCTTCACCCTGAATGCTGTCTTCAGTGATAAAGCTAAAACACCCCACCCTTGCTCATTACTCTGACAATATTTAATCCTGACAGCACATTCAGTACACTTCATGCTATCTGCAACCCTGTGACTAATGCAGTATTTGCACATAAGGGCCATATACAGTAAATTGCAGGGCGATAAAAGAAGAGGAAAGCCATGAACTGATCAGCCAGCTGTTAAAATGATGCACAGTGTGTCTTATTACATGTGTTGTGTTATATTCAGATGCTGACTAGAACTCAGCCCTGGCTCCCTCCATAAAGTTCACCTTAAACAAAACTATAGGTCTACCTTTTCTGTTATTACACATTCCTTCCTGAATTTTCAAATCCCGGTGAAAAGTTCATCTCTTTACTGCCTCTCTGCTTTCCACTCATCATGTTAAGGGGAGTACTATTTTGATTTTATACGTGTGATTGCATCCGCTCCAGTGCTAAGCATCCTATCAGCATATGACCAAATAGCAAAGCTGACATTTTTGCCATGATTATCCATGAAATGTGTTTCCTACCTCTGATTTACAAGAGTCCTATTCACAAGAAATGATTAATAGCTCACTAGAGCTGCCAAAAAGCACATAAATCTAGACATACTCTGTGCTCCTGACATGCTGCTCATTTCATAGATATGTTCAGATTTCTCTCCCTCTCTCCTGCTTATCTGAGTCTGATCCCCAATGGGTACATGCTCATGCTGATTAGGCAATACAGTTGCTGACTGGGACGATTTTAGGCTTATATCACTGATGGCACCCAATTAGAGGTTGCAGAAAGCACTGTCCTTGCTGGCTTGTACCAGACAAGCATGATTAAGTGTTAAATGCCTTTTAAATTAACAGGCAGCATCACCCATGTGTCTGTTACAACTTATCAGGGTAGAAGCCAGCTCCATTGCCAAGTTTTCTCTGTTCACAGTCTCCAAGGCTGTAGACTAATAGAGCTGAGAAGATGACAAGCTTCATATAAGTATACACCTGACTCAGCTGATGCTTAACTTATTCAACAAGGTTTCATACACTTGGCAATAAACATTAAGTGCCCCACTCAGATGTGATAGATTTAAACAAATGCCGTCTGAACATGATATCAGTCTCCATTCCCTCACCACCCACGCACACACACATTCCCCCACCTCAGGTCTAATAAAAGCTATTTTACAATTATTGAGCATCCTGCTTCTGAAGACCCTAGAGTGTTTTGCAATTATGAAAAAACAGATCATACCATGCCTACCCATTTTATTCTAGAATTTTGGTGGAGCTGCTAGCATGGCAAGAGACACAAAAAATAAGCAGCTCATTGTGCCTAGTACATGAAGAGTATATTAAGGCCGCAGTGCTTTCCCTATTGTGTATCCACTACGACACAAGTCTTTAATTGTATGACTGTGTTCTATTTTACAAATAATACAGGGTACAGCATGCCTTTTCCTTGCTGACTTTGATGCAGACAGGTTATGGCTTGCAACCCTTTTTCATCCCTGCATTCACCACGTTCACTGCTGTTACAATACGGTGCATTTTTCATTCAAGATGCTAGCATCAGGCCTCAGAATCACACACAGCTCCAATAACTTCTATGGAAACCTCACCTATTACCCCAGCTGTAATAATACTGCCAATATTATTATTAATAAAAGAAGTGTAAAAGAGCACTGATTTCTCTAGGTGTGTTTTGATAATATTCTTAGCATTGATGTTCTGCTCAGGCTTTTTTCTTCTCAACTGGCCTAAGTTTACAAGCAGCTATCAACTTTTGAATGTACCCACCCAGAATTTTGCCATATCATGCATTTTCAACAGGTCCTGTTTGCATCTGAGTTACTGGGCTTTATCAGTGCACAAACTACTACTCAGATAAATATCTGGAAAGAACCACACCTGGTCTGGTCTGGTCTGGTCTGGTCTGGTCTATTCTATTCTATTCTATTCTATTCTATTCTATTCTATTCTATTCTATTCTATTCTATTCTATAGGGATATCTTGCCTAGCTGATCAGTCTTTAGAAGTGCAAATGCTGCTTCATTCTCCAAATACCTTATCTTCAAGCTGTCTGTTACTTTCAATAAGTAACAAATACACTTTCTTTAAACCAGTGCTCAAAAGCTTCTTCGAAGAGTGGTCTATGAAATTTTCATTGCTGCCCCAAAGATAAGAAAGTTGTTATTGTTTCTTCTCTGGCCACTGTATCACAAATTCTACCAGAAGCAGAGTATTTCGTGACTGTTCCTTGCAATGTCCTGATGCCCAGATATGTAGCCTGCACAGCTGTCTGTGCAGCACTAGCCATGGGCTGCAACCCTGAGAAAGGAGAAGCTGACAATAGGAACAGGTGTTCACTGCAGAGGTATTTTGTGCAATTCTGTTTCCAAAGTATATAATCACACAAAGTAAAAAACCCAAACAACAACAGCCACTTTCATTGCTCAGTATGCCCAAGCCTCCCTGGCTGCTGATTCATAAGCCCCAAAGGGCCTTGACTCTCCTATTACTCCTGAGCCATGGTTAGAGCTTCTTAGCTGACTAATTTCTTCTGCAGCATTTGGAACCGGTCTTTCAGACTGCATGGCCTAATTCTGCTCAGCCTCTGCTTGGCTCAATTGCTGCCTTCCTACAAGCACCTAAACCCATGTTTAAATATGCCTATCATTTAGCCCAAAGGAAATCTGTTTAGCACCTTTAACATCTTTACCCAGATCTGAGACTTTCTACAGATGTAAGAACCATCTGATGGCAGCCACTAACACTACCCTGCATAAGAAATACATTTCTAAAAGAACAGCTACATGCAAAGGGAACAGAAAATTCCTCCATAAAATGACACAACTTGCTGCCACAAGTGCAAAGGGAGATTTTTAATAAGCAGCAAGTTACAAATAATGAATGTTTTTTCACTCTTGCTTCTGTGATGTGTGCAAAGTAGAGCAGTCAGAATGAGGTGTTAATTTTATCATTTTCCAAATGGCACAATCAAGGCAAATGGAAACTGTGATGAAAACCCTATCTACCTGGTATCTACCTACCTCTCAGCTTTCCGGATAATACAACCTTTGTTTTCCTTCAGGACTGTGGTGAATAACCTAGAATTGGGCAGATCGCACATGAAAAGACCCATCTCAAAAAACTTTCCATGCCTTTTTACCAGTCTGTATCTTTTCTTGGCCATTGCACTGGGAGCACAACACGCCAACTTCTCTGACGTAACATCCCTTAAGTGGCGCACGTAGGAAACATTACCTATCGGGGCTGGCTGCACTATCTGATTAGAGATCTCCCAAACACAACTTCACCAAGTTTCACAATTACGTGACTCTGAGCGTCAGTGATCCTCACTCAGCAGTTCCATGGGAGCTTTCTCGGTAGACAACATTTACCATATTTCTTTTACTTTCATTCTTATTTCACCATCTGCAGTACTCAGAACAGTTTTCAGATTCCCTTTTGTTGGGTTGTTTTTTTCCACAAGCACTGTCACTTGTCACTTTGGAGACTCATAGTGAGAGAAGTGCAGAGAGGAATAAATGACATTTGGGGTATTTTGTTACAGCTATAGCCTCAAAGGTAGGAGGGAAAGAGAGAGAAGTTTAAAAACAATTTCATTCCTCTTGTCTACAAAAACATACTGACAAATTACATATCTGTGTTCTGGCAGTAGATTTACAAGGGCTCTTCTGCCTGTCTTCTTCTTTATAACAAAATGCCTTTACTCAAGGTTTGGGTTACTTCAAGGATTGTGCAGTGCTGTTTTATTCTATTCTATAATGATCATATGATTTAACTATGGAATGCCCAGAAAAAGTATAGGAATCAACACTCAGCTTGATCTTACCCTCTTCGGCCAGGTGCTATACTTTCACAGACGAAAATATTGCTACAATGACTTTCAGGGAAAGAAGGGAAGAGAGAAAAAAATATTAAAAATTAAAAAAGGACATTATTTTCATGGATCATTCCCCTGAAATTTCCAAACTTGCTTCCTATTCATTTATGAAAATAAGTACAAAATACCATTTTAATTCAAATAACTGACCTACAGAACCATGATAAGCTAAAGTTCCCTGAAGCGCTGTGCATGTTCTGAGTGTAATTTTGGCCATTCTTAAATGAAAAGTGCAATCTGCATACCTTAAGTTCATGATGTTGTTTAGTCAATAAAGAAATTAATGGATAGCAGTACCCAGTAAGACGTGAAATATTGGAAGCAACTTTCTCTATCACTGCTCATTTTTCAAGACCATGTGTTCAAACCTCAAACACTTAATGGGAGTACTGTATACTCCCATCTGCTTGGCATATCTAAATGATACCAAATAAATCATGACATCCTTTGGGAGTATTTTATCATAAATATTTTGCACATATCATCTTGACCCTTAGACAGCTTGATGGGAAAAAAAAAAAATCTGAGCAACATTAAAGTTTTTTCCTAGGCTAAGAGAGCCTTACATGACCTAAGCTCTGCTTTCTTTACTTAAACAAGCTAAACCAAACAGACAAACTGAAAACCCAAATCTTGAGCTTTCTGAATAAATTAATCCTAATTGAGTAAGTAGAGTAAAAGTTGGGTGATTCTGCAGTTAGCAGAATCCAAGTACATTCCATTATTTAGCTAATATACAAGCAATTTTCTTAAACAAACTATACCTTTGTTCTGCAAATTTTGGAAGTTGGGCCTTGGACAGATGTTCCCTGCTGGATACAGACATGCCAGGGGAAGGTTATAGCCCCAGCTGCTGATCATCACTTCTTTGCAGAGGTTACTGCTCCCTCTCATTTGTTGGCAGAGCTTGCTTACAGAAACACTCCTGAAGCCACTTGAAGTTAAAGTGAGTGGCATTAGTGTTTAGACAGTTTAAACTAACTAACACAGCTGCTAAAAGACTTCGTGCCTGGTGCCTGTCTGTACATTTAAACCTGCACTGTTCACAAGACTGCAAGTTTTCACAACTTGTTGTCAGGGCAGAGGCTTTTCTCACCTTTTTTGTGTAGCACTGGAGACAAATCTCAAATGCCACACTGGAATAATTTGGCTTAAATGCCTCTTAATTAAACACTGACAATTGTGTTATATGTGCTAGCGAACTACAGGCCTGCTTCAACTCTTTACTTTCTGCTTTGATTAACTTCAAACCACTTTTCTGCCAAGGTCCTTGTCTTGGAAATAACACTCAAAATTCATGATATTTCACTGTGCAAGGGCATGCTGCAGACCGGTGAGACACATCTAAGGATACAAAATACACAAAAAAGCAGCTCTGATCCCGTGATGTTGGGAGGCGCCAGGCTATGGGCAGAATATAATACTTTAGACATGCTGTGAAGTTCTAGACAAACTCCTCGCTTTTCTCTGCTATTTTCCTAGCTACAAAATAGGGAAATTTTCGCAGAGTTCTTTGAAACCTGAGTGAAAAGTGCTATGTGCTTGTGTGTGTGTGGTGGTTTAAGCCTTAACTGGGAGTTAAGAGCTCAGATGGGGACAAGGCTGAGAATCTCTCCTCCGCTCCCCCCTCCTCCCTCCCAGCAGAGACGGGAAAAAAAGGAAAGGAGCAAATCCACCAAACAATAATTTGGAGTTGGCTTGGAAGTAGAGAGGTAGAGAGTTTTTCTTTAAACAAAACAGAACAAAAACAAATATCTATATCTATATATATCTATATATATATATAAATAACAGGTAAGGTTCACAAGGGAAAGGAACAAGGATGGATGGGAGTGGGACAAAGAGGAAAAATACAAAACCAGGAGGCAGCAGGGAGAAGGATCAGGCCCGACCATGTAGCAGAAGAGCAGGAGGGCAGCCACAGTAGCTCTCATCCAGGAGAGGCAGAAGCCAAAAGGAGAGCTAATAGCTGCAATGCCCTGCTTTTTATACCCTAGCTGGGCAGGGAGCGGGGAGTGGAACAGACTCGGTTTCCCAGGGGGGAAAATGCCCTGCAGGGAGGGCAAAGCACCCGCAAGCCCTCCACCCCGTTTTGTTTCTTTTCAGAATGGCCATTAACCCACCACAGTATGATAATCTTTATTAAGGATATGGATCCTCTATTCCTTAGCAAGTTAAAAAAGAATTTGTACAAAATTTTAATCAACCAATGAGTATTGGTTTATGAATGGCTATGACTTTAGAATAGTGCAAAGTTTGTTTTATTGAGTAGCCTGGGCTACTTGAGAGGCATCCCTGCCCATGGCAGGGAGGTTGGATTAGATGATCTCTAAGGTGCCTTCCAGCGTGGGCTGTCCTATGATTCCATGATTCTGTGATTCTCACTCTTTCTAAGTAACATGTCTCCATGAGAAAATTCCAATATACTCTCAATGAAGGGATGCATTGAATTTACAACTGCTTTTTGAGGGATTTTTTTCTGGTTTGTTTTTTTTTTTCTCCTATCAGGATAGTGATTGAGCTGCCTAAAATGTCATTCAGAAAAGGCTATTTATATAATGACATTTCTAGCCAAGTGAAATTGCTATGTCTAACACCTTTTTTTCCTCTCCAAGGAAAAATACTATTTTATAGACAAAACAGGAAGTTATCCAAGGGTTTAAGAAAATAATTTGTCATTTCTTTCCTTGAGCGTAGGATTACTTTTTGTCATGCATTTCACCTCCCCTATTGCTTGATCTATAGGTAATACCAAGTAGCAAATCACATTCCAAAAATCATATTACAAGAACATTACAGATAGAAAGTCAATTAATCAAAACTTACAACCTTGCAAGACTTCCCAGACAATTGCATTTCAGGCCCTTTGGCATACACATGGCACTCAGGACTACAGATGACATGACTGTTTTCCTAAAGCCATCTCCTCATTCAGTGAACAGACTAGATGCTAAGTATTACACACATGAATGTTCAACTTTTTTTTTAATTCTTACTGCTCTCCATGAGGCAGCAGAACTTATTTACTGACCTGTACTCAAGATTTACTATTAAGACAGGATTATGAATGTCTGTTGACTTTTCTGTCATGCCATCCTTGTACACCCAAGTGCTTTGCAAGAAGAAATCCTCAGTGTGATCTTTTCTGGAGTCTCAACCACTGATATAGATTGGAAAGAAAATGGCTTGACAGCAGTCTGGAGGAGAAGGACTTGGGGTTGCTGGTTGATGAAAAAGTCAACGTGAGGCAGCAACGTGTGCTTGCAGCCCAGAAGGCCAAACATGTCCTGAGCTGCATCAAAAGAAGCGTGATCAGCAGGTCAAGGGATGTGATTATCCCACTCTGCTCTAGTGAGATTCTGCTTGGAGTACTGAGTCCAGTTCTGGGGTCCCCAGCAAAAGAATGACATTGAACTCTTGGAGGGAATTCAGAGTAGAGACACAAAGAGGGCCAGAGCACTTCCCTTATGAGGACAGGCTGTGAGATTTTGGGCTATTCGTCCTGGAGAAAAGACGCCTAATCAAAAACCTGCTAGCAACCTTCCTGTACTTGAGGTGGGTCTGCAAGAAAGCTAGGGAGGGACTTTTTACTAGGGCTTGTAGTGATAGGACAAGAGGGAATGGCTTTAAGTTTGAGGAGGGTAGATTAGACGGGATATTAGAAAGAAATTCATTACAGGAAGGGTGGTGAGACACTGGAACAGGTTGCCCAGGGAGGTCATGGATGCCCCCTCCCTGGAGGTGTTAAAGGCCTGGTTGGATGAGGCCTTGAGCAACCATGTCTAGTGGAAGCTGTTTGGACCCATGGCAGGGGAGTTGGAACAAGATGATCTTCAAGGTCCCTTCCAGCCCAAACCATTCCATGATTCTGTGTTGTGAATGAGCTAAGCTTCCCCTTATTTCCACAGGTGAAACGGTCATGTAATGACAGCCTGCAAAATCATAGTTATTAAGTAGCTTTACTTAAATGTCCATAATTAATTTACTTTCCACCAGATCTCTTCTGTGTTTTAAGAGTTCTTGAGTTCTTGACTATTCATTGGGACATTTGTAAATCCTAGACTCTGGCAACATTGGGATACATTGCTTCTATCTCTCAATTATTGAATTATTTCTCTAAAGCATTCTCAACAAAATGGACAGACACATTTACTTTTAAGGCAAGTGAAAAAAACCAAGACACTTCTGTTAAATCTGTTCTTGGGGGGAGAAATAAACCTAAAACCCAGCCACTTTTTCTGAAGCTTTAGATGTAGTCTCCCCCTCTGTACATTTTCAGTCCAAATAATATACATCTGACAAATTTATAAGCGACTGAAAACAGGGCCTTGTGATGAGAAGCATCAAGCAAGTTTAACTATAGGTGACATTCACAGCTTCACCTGTAATTAAGATCTGCCAGTAACCCAGATGAGTCAGGCAGTGCAATGACTATGCACAGCTACACAAAAAAGCAAGGCTGCATCAAGAGGTCTCATTTGGGCAGGTCCTGCCTGACCAACCTGATCTCCTTCTATGACCAGGTGACCCACCTGGTGGATGTGGGGAAGGCTGTGGATGTAGTCTACCTGGACTTCAGCAAGGCCTTTGACACCGTCCCCCACAGCAAACTGCTGGCCAAGCTGTCAGCTCATGGCTTGGACAGCAGCACACTGTGCTGGGTTAGGAACTGGCTGGAGGGCCAAGCCCAGAGAGTGGTGGTGAATGGTGCTACATCCAGCTGGCAGCCAGTCACTAGTGGTGTGCCCCAAGGATCAGTGCTGGGCCCTGTGCTCCTACATCCAAACCAGTAAGTCATTGAATTATCACCACGTAAGGAAGCCAGAAGGGAAAACCTTACTTGCAAACAAACCACTTTGAGTAAGCTCAGAAGAAGTACGTGACTTTGACCCAGAGAGTTTTTACCCTGGTGAGTCATAACTAGATCTGTCCTGATATGGCCAACGGTAATTACCAGACATACCTTCTCATGGTTGACACTATCCCAAAATGAAATGGCAAATGAAAGGAAAAGGCCTTTTCCTTCATAGACTTGGTTCTGTGCCATTGTAAAGAACACCTTAAAATGTGCCTGACACCTGCATTCCCTTTTGTCTGAATCAGCTACTGTTTCCAAAGCCAGGTTTTCTCCAGACAGATTCTCATGTGCGTCTACTGACTGCATGAGTAAAGAGAAAATCATTGGTCTATCACAGCTCATTTACTCAACATACTACAATGCACTGTATTCCTGTAAAGAGCTAAGAAATCCTTGATGATTAGAAACTCTGTAGTATGCTACCACACTTAGCAGAATCGCTAACTAACAGTAAAATAAAATCTGTTGTTAACTGAATAATTGTTTTATTTCTCCCCATGGAAGTGGAAGGAAGCATACAAACAGTTCATGTTGGTTTATGGAAATGAAGACCAACACATTCAACTAGATAGGAGGTTGTTTACCCCTTTTTTAAATCAGAAGAATATTTTTACCATTTATTTATGTTTTCAAGATTGTCTTGGCATCTGTTCTTAAAACAAAGCACAATGAAAGGCATACTTTTAACTACAAACAGTGACAAAATACGGTAACGCTCTGGTTTTCCCTGCTGCAGAACTGCCAAGTAATGAGGATTTGCATGACTAAGCTTCTATTACGCTGACACATGCAAAACTGAGGAACAATTGTTCTTTCTAGTTTGACAACACTTAGAAGGGAAACAGTCCTTTTACTCTCCTCTAGGCCATGGTGGGCCTCAGACAAGATGAACAGTATCATTCAACAAAACCAGGTTTTAAATAGATGTCTAAGTGCAGAGTTCTCTTAAGCAGAGACACTGGGATGGCAACCTTACTATGTGAGCTGAGGGTCAGTAGGGAACTGACCAACACTTGCAAACATAGAGTATTTCTTCTGACATTTCCCTGCACAGAAACTGGCCACACCATTTGGAATCCACTCCCTTGGATCTAAACAAACATTTAGATAAGTTTCTTGAAGCACCTTTGCAAAAATCCTGCATCTGTCACCAGTATGTTGGACTAAAGCAATATTGAGTTAAGGATAAAAATGTTAATAAACGTTTTCAAGCTTTGGTGCTCTAGGTTACTTTCACACCATACACTACCATTGGCCAGCTTTTCCCTGGAAGCAGCATCTGCAGGTTCAATTAAGTTGGAATGACTGGCAGTTGCTCAGCTGCCTAATTTTAGGTGTAAATTTTAAAATGTTGCCCTCTTTCAGAATGAAACTCCTCCTTACTTACTCAGTATCTTCCAATGTACTGCACAGTTACATCACAAATTAGGTTTCAACATAAATCACAACAAAATGTAAATACAGTGTAATTCTGGGCTAAGGTCCTCAGGGGTAATGAGGCACCATTTCCTTTCTAGACACCTAATCCATACCCTAGTTTACAGCACACATCTGCTTGAATGTCCATTCACCCAGATGTGTGCATCTTTGACCTGTCTAGAGAACCTAGATACTACATATATAGAATAAGACATAACTTTGTAAATCCTAATTAAAAAATAAACCCCCAAAATTAAGACAAAACTGTCAGTTATAAAATGTTCAGAAACTGGCTAACAGAGTACAACTACTACACCATCTCTTTTTCTCACCTCCTATTACATCATCTTTTACTGTCACCTCATGTAATCTCCCAAAGAGGGTGAATAGCCTGTGGAAGTGTGCACGAAAGAAGCATTCCCAGGAAAGCATACGATGCCCACATTTGTAAAGATGTAGAAAGAGAGCTGGTATTCAACACACACATCAGTCTGAGACTCTTGCAAGGAATTAAATGGACTTTGGATGGTGAGCCCAGCTTGGCCTTCAACTATGACTGTTGACAGATTTTGAAAGTTACTGGAACTGTAATTAAAGCACAGGGGTGGGAGGGAGAGGCCACTGCTGCACGTCCCGAATGCATCACGGGTGCTGTTGCACCTTTGACATCTCATTGCTGCATTCTGAATAAATTTTCATTAATGGTAATCACCAGCAGCCATTTTCAGCTCAGTTTTGTACGTAATGAGGCTTAAATGATTGCACTATCTGCGTTTTTCCATCTGTTTACCTCTTCCCACTCACTCGCTCTTCCCCAGTCTCCCTCTCAGAAAACTTTCTGAGTTGTTAGCCAACCCAAATTAGAGATTGCTCTGAGGGAAAAGCAGGCAGAGCTCAGCTGCTGCAATTGGCAGCACCAAATTGCCCAGCTAGTACTGGGCACACACAGAGCTGGGCTAGACAACATGCACACTGCTCCTGACACAACAGCATATCATAAAAGGTATGAAGAAAGGTCAGCATAGTGCATTGTGAAGGGGAAGGGACAAAGGACACCACAACAATGGAAATGATGTTTTATTAGTCCCACTGCTCACAAACTGGTTTCTTTCCATGCTGATTCTCCCCTATATGGTCTGTTTCCATTCTGTATGTACCCACCAATAGCACTAGTGCTGGCAGAGCAGCGCGGGGGAAAATGCAGCGATGAAAAGACAAATGTGCCTTCCTAGTGACCTCTCAGTGGTCACCTGGAGATGACATGAGAAAGAGAAACCAAATTTAATTCCAGAATAAGGAAATAAACCTCAGTGCAAGCCTTTCCTAAGCAACTATGCACCTATATACAAAATTAAGGTAAGTTTTCTCCTTAGTGGTTTTTTGGCTTTTCAGCAACTGACTGAGTTTTATCTTAATGATGAAAATAATAATTTCCTTTAACACTTCTCAGTGGGTATCAAGTGTCCTGAAGAAGACACACATTTCCTCATTCTCTCTTTGCTCCCCTCCAGGACCACTCTCCTCAAGCAAGAAGTACTTTGCACTAGGATTTAGGCTGAGAAACCCACACTCAACAATCATAAGTAAATCAGATAAATAAGGATGGAATTAACCCATGAATTCATTATTTGGTAATACTGTCTTTCAGTTCATGTCTCCTTTGGATTATCTGATAAATGCTGCAGTTAACTAACTTTCCTTTGATCCTCCTACTGGGAAATATAGAAAGGATGAGAGGGTGGGGGTGGAAAGATAATTATGCTCAAGAAGATGACTGTATCTTATCCATACTAGGAAGGTTAAACTCAAGTAGTTCCTTCTCAAGACTCCTACTACCAAGAAGAAATGCCAGTGTGAAGCCGTTTATCCAGTTTCAAATTGGTACATGTTCTCATGTTCTTGCGACACCTGGCATAGGGTGAGTGCAGTGGGACTTGTAAAACCCAGTGATTCATTGTTAATCATTATGAAAAAAGCCAGAGATTCATGGTAACCCTGTATTTCTGGAAAAGTACATCTGCATCCCAAATTTTTTTTCTGTTTTATGAGACAGAAACTGTGGGTGAGGAGGAGAACAGAATCTGGATCCTGATCCATTCTATCAGACTTTGAGGAGAGCCACTTAAACCCACGATTAATCTGTGTAGTATTATGCATGGTGAGTTGGGGAGATTCAAGAAGTGACCACACAGTCAGGAAGATCTTTTGGCATGTACTGTCCACTTTTCAGTAGTGGGTTCACCCTTACACTAATAGTTTCATCCATAGGTTGATCTCTTCTCTTTTGCATTGTAATGTCTGAACTGTGGTCCTCTGGTTTGACACAGTTACTTATCACAAAACAATCACATTCCATGTGCACCTTGCCCCAAAAAAAGTATTGATTTGCATTTGCATAAGGAATGTTTAAAGCAATATTTCATCAAAAATTTGCCATTTCACTCTCCCACTGTGATTTTTCAGCCTCAAATCTCAGGGTCAGAATTATACACTTTAATATATATCTCCAATAACCCATTTTATCATTAAAAAAAAAAAAAGGGCATATTAATTACTTCTCATGTTTAATATAACTTCAGTGCTGCTCCAAGTTTAGCAGGAGAGATGTTCAGATTTAGCAGTCCCTGCCACTTCCTTCCTGTCTCATCAACTCTGCTTAGCACCAGGAGTAAGGAAATCAAGACAAGACAGACAGAATGGCTGACTGTGTGGAGGAAGAGGAGCTTATAAAAGATACAGAAGGGGTAGGCACAGCATATAGATGATAGGTGGATTTAGGAGAGGGTGGAGCAGGTCTTTGATGAGATAGGGATGGCTGGAAGCGAGCATGTAATGGGCAGCATGGGGAGAAGTCCTAGGAAGCAAAAGCACAAAGGGAAAGGATAAGCAGAAATGTCAGTTCTTGAAGCACTGGAGAGCTTGCCCTGTGCTAACCCTCCAGTGACACAGACTGGTCCTCCAGGCTCATGGCTATTCCATGTCCTGCAGGAGTACAGCATATCTAGACTAAGTTATCAGTGCATCAAAGGCTTGAAATAGATTATGGAAGGCTTCCAACACAGTAGTTGTGATGCTGTTCTCAGGAGGCACCAAGTGCAATGGCACCAGGGACTCTCTGCATCACATACTAGCCTGCACTGGGAAAAAATTAACTCCTAAGAGACTGCATGTTCATATACAGCAGGTACAAAATGCAGAGCTAAACATTATAAAGTCTTAGATCAAGCTGGGCAATCTGTGGATTCGAAACCACACTTCACTGGGCCCAGGCTCAGTTCTGCTGTAAATCAGAACTGAGGAAACATCACCAACAGATAACATCATAAATCCTGTTGCTTGGCTCCTCTTTTCACTGCAGCATATTCCATAGCACCAAAGACACGGAATAAAAATGCACCAAGAAAATTTAATAAGCTTTAGAATTGTACTCCTCCTTCCAGTTCATCAATTCTATTAATAACACCATCAATATGCCAGAAGACAGATTGTTCTCTAAGTAAATGAGGTATAAGCTTGTTTTCAATAAATTAAAAATGTCAATTAATTAAGGTATCATACATATACAGGCCAGTAAAAAATTCATCCAGGCTAGCAAAAGCACTAGTAACCATGAATAAATTCAGCCTCTCTGTGTAGAGCACTGCTTGTATATTTTTGTGCTGTTAAAAAAACACAAAATATTGAGGTTATTATTGTTTAAACACATCTTCCAAAGAATACAGGAATAGCCAGGAGATCAAGAAATACACGATGTGATAGGGAAGAAGTTTACATTTTGATCAGTTAGCCACACTGCACCTCCTTGGTTCCCTGGAAAATGGAAAAGGCAGGCAAGGGAGCTACATGGGGCAAGACAGCAAGGAGCACATAAGGCTGGGTTTGTTCAAAAGCGCTTAAAGCTATCAAATCCAACTTCACATCTGCTTCCAATTTTATAGACTTCTGTGTCTTTGATGAAAATCCAATTTTTCCCAAAAGGAATTGCAGCACAGTTGAATAAAGAAAGGTCTATTGATAAATCTAATGCATCTTTTACAGAGTGTGATGCTTCAGGGGGTTGGCAGTGGGGGGAGAAGGGGGTTGTCTCATAATGTTGTGCTGCATCTCTAAAGCTCCCTTTACATGTCACCACTTTCTAACTTAAGAGGTGGTCTGTTTGGAGCAAGACTGAACTAGAGGCACCAAGCCTCCCTCTTATTTTTTTTTTCTTTTTGGTGAGAGTCCCTAGGCATTTGAGTCCATCTAATCAGACACAATCTGAGGGTCTTTTTAGCATGAGTTTTTAAGCAATGTGAGGTAGCACACATCCAAACCCACTTGACACCAGAATGTCCTTTTGACACCCGCTCCAAAGAGAGCAGCAAACAAAAAATAACACTTCAACAATAGATAAGGCTTATTTTATTATGCTTCTTTCATAGACACCCAAGGAAACTCCTTGGCATTGTCCAGATAGTTCCTAAGGTAATGCTAGCCCTACCCAAGGGCTAGTTCTCATTCCAGCTACTTATATTAAACTCTTAGCCCTTTCAAAGTTAACAGAAATTAACAGGGAGAAGACACACCACTCCTGTTTCAAGGCACACAGAAAACTTTAGGGTCTTGTCTGTCATCAGCCCACTATTTTCTGCTCTGCAGCCTTGTTGTCAGAAACAGTCCCCAGGCTACACAGGACACATAGCTTTTCAGGGGGACATGAAAGGTACTATAAATTGCCATCTGACACAATTGAGCCAGAAATCTGACTGCTATAAGGACGCAAAATTCCACTGAAGTCAGGGGGCCTGTGCTCATTAACGTCAAGGCTTCATTTCACCCATTTAAAACCAAAAAAAAAAAGTGAACTGTCAGCTAGGCTATGCTCTGTGAACTCTGGTGGGATTTCCTGCCTTCTTAAGTTACGCATTTCCAGTTTACCTCTGAGCCCAGTCTAAAGGCATGAATTCAAAATAAAACGCATTTCTCCAGACACAGACTGTATACATTACATGCTGCTTCTACTGTCAAAAAAAAAAAAACCCAAACCAAAACAAATTAAAAAAACAACACCACCACACCAAACAAAACCTAAAAACCGGAACCAAAGCAAACAGCAAGCAAAGAAAGAAACAAACTCAAACAACAACAACAACAAAAGCCCCAACAAACAAACCAACCCACCCAGAAACAGAGTATTTTTAGTGTAAAAGGACGTGTATCTCCTAACCAACGTGAGTGGAGGAAAAGCAAAGTACTGTTTGATCAGACCAGAAGGTTAGGTCAACTGTAGAACAAAGGCCACAGTGCTGATCTTCCCTTTTTTTTGCAATGCAAATCTACAGCGATTGTACAAGTTAACCTTCTGCTTAAGAGGGACAAAAAAAAACACCCACCTCAGTAACTTTGTCCTTTTCCACAGACAAGACAAAGCAATGACTATGCGATACCTGTGCTAATTTACTTAGCATAATTTCTTATTTGAGCACCTGTCTGGGGGTCTGTGGAAGTATTGGGACTGGATAATCCGCTGAATGATCTTCAATCAGGCAGTAATATTAGGTACTAATAGCCCTGATAAAGGGGTTGTTTAACTCAACTGTGAACACAAAGGTGCGCCTGCCACGACTATTTCAACAATGCATTTGCCAGTCATATTAATTAAAACTAATTCCTCGCAGGCCACAGAAAGCACAGAGTAAATCCACATGGAAAATATCTAGGTTCTACCATGATAAATCACATTAAAGAAAAAAAAAAAATAAGATTAGCCTAAGGCAATGAAATTTGTCACAGAAAATATACTCTCTTGGAACTTCTCAAATTGTAAATTCACGACAAAGCTAAAAAGGCCTTTAATACATTCTTCTGTATGTGGAACTATGTATCCACAGCTCCATCCCGTGACTTAGTAACAATCATTAGAAGTTTCTAATAAGTCAAACACAAAGCACTAAGCCTTGCTAAAGGTCCTGAGTTAACAGTTCTTTACGTATCATTTAGAGGACTGTCCAAGCCTAGAGTGGTTGCAGTGAAGCAACAGCTCAGTCCCCTAGAAACATTAGCAGAATTTTATCTTTCTATCTCTAGAGAGTTTAAATCAATTTTATATACATGTATCATGCTACAAAAGGCTAAATTCTTAACCCCCTGCACACAGATGTCAGGCATAAAACTTGGAACTAGTTCATCTGGAGAGTCTTAGCTAAGCTCATGCTCAGAAATGATGGCCTTTTCTTTAGAAATGTTCAGCCTTCAGAAAAGTGTTTGGCTTTCCAGAGGTCTTAGTATAGTGAAAGGAATACAATTAAAAAAACCCCAACACACAAAAACAAAAACCAAAGACAATTTAAGCAGGTAGATACTCAAATTAATCCCCAGGGATGTTTTGGCTGAGGTAGAATGCATCCAGGTTAACTGCCCACTTCATTTCTTTCAGGAATATGCTAATGGAAAGTTAGGAAAATGTGAAGTCATTAACAATGCAAATAGAGGCCCCACAGCTGTACTCAGATGTGATAGCAGGGACCTTTCTACCAAGACCTGCAAGAGCTAGAACCTGGGACAACAAAAGAGTGCTATGAAAAAGCATATTCCAGGTATCTGGGCAATGCTCACTCTTCTGTTAAAAAGTGAGCAGTGGACATAAGCTTTAAAATAATATGTTAAACTTGTCTTGCCAGAAGGTCAGTGACAGTTATCTAAACTCTAGGGTAAAGAAGATTAAAAGCCATCTGGACCTAGTCCTGGGCAACCTGATCTAGCTGACCCTCCTTGAACAGGTGGTTTACACAAGTTGACTGTTAAAGATCATTTCCAACCTCAATATCACAGTATCACAGTATCACTAAGGTTGGAAGAGACCTCGAGGATCATCGAGTCCAACCTATCAACACAGACCTCATGACTAGACCATGGCACCAAGTGCCACGTCCAATCTCCTCTTGAACACCTCCAGGGACGGTGACTCCACCACCCCCCTGGGCAGCCCATTCCAATGATGAACGACTCGCTCGGTGAAGAACTTTCTCCTCACCAGGAGTCTAAACCTCCCCTGGTGCAGCTTGAGATCGTGTCCCCTTGTTCTATCTTCCAATCATAAAGAAAAAAAGAAAAGAGAAAAGAAAAGAAGAGAAGAGAAAAGAAAAGAGAAGAAAAGAGAAGAAAAGAGAAGAAAAGAAAAGAGAAGAGAAGAAAAGAGAAGAAAAGAAAAGAGAAGAAAAGAGAAGAAAAGAGAAGAAAAGAAAAGAAAAGAGAAGAAAAGAAAAGAGAAGAAAAGAAAAGAGAAGAAAAGAGAAGAAAAGAGAAGAGAAGAAAAGAAAAGAAAAGAAAAGAAAAGAAAAGAAAAGAAAAGAAAAGAAAAGAAAAGAAAAGAAAAGAAAAGAAAAGAAAAGAAAAGGCAAAGAAAAGAAAAGAAAAGAGAAAAGAAAAGAAAAGAAAAGGCAAAGAAAAGAAAAGAAAAGAGAAAAGAAAAGAAAAGAAAAGAAAAGAAAAGAAAAGAAAAGAAAAGAAAAGAAAAGAAAAGAAAAGAAAAGAAAAAGGAGAGAAAAATATAAAAGGGAAACAAGAAAAAAAAAGGAAAAAAAAAAAGAAGAAAAAGAAAAAAAGAAGAAAATAGAAGAAAAAAGAAAAACACACACAAAAAAAACCCCAACAACACCTAGAAGGTGATATTCCAACTATTAACTTACTTACATTAACACTTACTTACATATCTCCCTGGGAAGTCAAGGCAGGAAATCTGTGCAACTTTTGTTGGAGATGACACTGCAATGCTTCTGGAAGTCAATTCATTTCCACCAAGCTACACCTGACTCCATGTAGGTAGGTAGGAATGTGAGAAATCTTTCCTTCACAGATTTTTTTGCAAGCCTTTACCAGTGTCTTAATGCAGCTTTGGTAAGTGAAGTATTTATAAACTTGATACTCATTGGTCAGCATGGGCAACTAACACCAAAGCAGTCAACTGGACTTCTGAGTCCAAATCAACAGCAAGGATATTTTTCCTTTGGTGTACATAGGAAACTCCCATTAAACAACAATGGGAAATGGACAAGGAATTATTCTGTTTAAAATGATGTGAAATAAATACAACTTTTTACTACACCTGTTTCGGTGTTGGTTTGGGGGTTTGATTCTAACCTGATCTACATTACGCACTACTGGAAATTAGCCTGAACTCTGGTTTAAGCTTTCTCGTAGGATATAATCTGTTCTCTGACTGTTATTACTAGATTTTTTCATCATACAGGTTTCTACCTTTCCCTCGAAAATGCATTTATTCTGGAATCACTACTCACTTAATAAAACAAAGTAATTGTTATAGGCCTTACACATAATCTTTATTATCAAATAAACCATCCCTATAAGAGACTGGTTTGTAAAGTTGTTCATCCCATAATAGCTGTGTCATTTAGCTTCCCCATTTTGGTATGTTCTAAGCTTAGCTGAGCAGAATTTTAAACTCTCATTAACAGAAAGCTAGGTTTTATTGTTTTATTAAGGTTTACAAGCCAATTACTTCCTGGTTCGTAGTAAATTTACAGCACAACATTCAATGGGCTGCAAATTGCTATATAGAATATTATGTTAGCCAGGCTCCAGATTGAGCTATTTTATTGTTTGGGAGACAAATTAATTTCATCCTGGAGATGATATTTTTTTCTTTTTCTTTTTTTTTTTTTTTTCCCAAAGGAAATGCATTGAAGCTACTGGCATTGAGAATTAACAGAATGCTTTAATTTGTCAAGAAGGTCATACAAGTGTTGATGCCTTCTGGAAGTAAACTTCTGTTAGAAATGCTGTTGTCATTCATTAAAAAGAAATAAATAATACCTTAGGAACTTAAAGAAGCATTCCAGTTTTCCACAGTACATTCCCTCAAGAGTAGTCAAGTCACCTTGCACTTTTTCTTGGTACCAACACAATTGCTCATTAATATAATCATGTGATTACAAACAATTATCTATCATTAATCAGACACAAACATTTTAAATAGCAAAGAACAGACAACTGCTAATCACCATCGCAGAAGGTCTTAGATATAGGGTAGTTAATTGACAATTATATGAACTGTGGCATTTAAACTGGTGGCCATTTTTGTTGTTGCTTTATCCTCCAGATACTGCCTGCCTTCTGAACCAAGCCCAGCAATAGCTAGATGGGAGACATTAAATGAAAATCAACTTAATTTCATGTGACAAGAGTGGCTTTGTGCTTAGGTTTTGCATCCTGTCATTTATTCACTCCCTGTGTATAAAATTTTGTCTTTTAGAACAAGAATCTCTTCTTGTCTGCATATCTCCCTGATATCTGATCCCCAGTTTCAAAAATAGTTGTCACTGTCATATGTCACATTGGCATTACCATCTGCAAATCTAATCACAGAGGAACTTTTTCCAGAAATATATCTGTTCCACCACCCCCATCAAAAAGGGGGTGCAATGTCCAGGCCCATGAAGATGCAGGCACAATAAAATACAACTTGCTTTGAGAGAGTGTTTGCATATCCTTGCGATTGCAAACAAACTGTCCCTCACTTTAGACTGCCACAACCCACAACCCCATTTTTCCTTCCTTTGTGGCACAGTACAGTCTGATGTCTGAAACCATCTGGAGAATTTTATTGAACTTTGGCTACTGAGGAAACTTAGTCATTCCCTGACCTTCATTGTTGACTTCCTGCAGCACATTATGCTTATGCTTTGTACTATTGATTCTAAGCTTTCTAAAGGGTTCTCAGAAATGCCTTTTATCCACTATATAGCAGTTCTCACAGGACATATTTTCTCTGTAGCCTTCTGGAATAAAGAGCATATTTATGGTCAACAACAGTTTGCATAGCCTAAACTAAAAGACTGGCTTTTTCCAACCTCACCTATCTTTGTCAGTATAAATATCTTCTGGGGATATCAACCATATCTCTTTTAATGGCACATTTCAACACTGCAGTGGAGATGGGAGAACTCTTCTGCAACTGGAAGTTAGGTTGTTTGGAAATAATCATATTTGCTTCTGTTTTATGAGGAAAAGCCAGTGTTTCATGACAGTGAGTCAAATAGATGTTCTCTTCCATGGATTATTGACCTGTTAGAAATTTCTAGATGAACTGACAGTAAAGGCAGCAGAGGCCATAATGTGGGAACACAGTGGAGAATTCCTGCAGTTAGTTTGCACTGGGTAGCAAAAAAGATTTGCTACCACTGCTCAGCAAAAAGGAGATGCTGTGCAATATTCACCTCTGCACCTTTCCCTGAGCCATGACTTTCAAATTACAGATTACTAAGAAAAAAAAAAAGGAAAAAAGGTACTTATTTGTAAAACTGTTCAGAAGTGATTGCAATTTCTTTTACTAAGTTTTAACATTCTCTATAGGGTTGTGCATACAATAATATAGAATTAACCCCCCAAAACTTGGTCAGAGGTAGGTATGCCCATGACAAGAAGAATAATAAAAGGCTTCTGGAATATACTTGAATGTTACTTTCAGGAAGGGCAGGTCCTGCCTGACCAACCTGATCTCCTTCTATGATCAGGTGACCCGCCTGGTGGATGTGGGGAGGCCTGTGGATGTGGTCTACCTGGACTTCAGCAAGGCCTTTGACACCGTCCCCCATAGCAAACTCCTGGCCAAGCTGTCAGCCCATGGCTTGGATGGGAGCACACTGCAATGGGTCAGGAACTGGCTGGATGGCTGAGCCCAGAGAGTGGTGGTGAATGGTGCCACATCCAGCTGGTGGCCAGTCAGTAGTGGAGTCCCCCAGGGATCAGTGCTGGGCCCCATCCTCTTTAACATCTTTATTGATGATCTGGATGAGGGCATTGAGTCGATCATCAGTAAATTTGCGGACGACACCAAGCTGGGGGCAGGAGTTCATCTGCTGGAGGGTAGAGAGGCTCTGCAGAGAGACCTTGACAGGCTGGACAGATGGGCAGAGTCCAACGGCATGAGATTTAACACATCCAAGTGCCAGGTTCTGCACATTGGCCACAACAACCCCATGCAGTGCTACAGGCTGGGGTCAGAGTGGCTGGAGAGCAGCCAGGCGGAGAGGGACCTTGGGGTGCTGGTTGATGGTAGGATGAACATGAGCCTGTAGTGTGCCCAGGCAGCCAGGAGGGCCAATGGCATCCTGGCCTGCATCAAGAACAGTGTGGCCAGCAGGAGCAGGGAGGTCATTCTGCCCCTGTACACTGCACTGGTTAGGCCACACCTCAAGTACTGTGTCCAGTTCTGGGCCCCTCAGTTTAGGAAGGAGGTTGACTTGCTGGAGCGTGTCCAGAGAAGGTCAACAAGGTTGGTGAGGGGCTTGGAACACAAGCCCTATGAGGAGAGGCTGAGGGAGCTGGGGCTGCTTAGCCTGGAGAAGAGGAGACTCAGGGATGACCTTATTGCTGTCTACAACTACCTGAAGGGAGGTTGTAGACAGGCAGAGGTTGGTCTCTTCTCCCAGGCAGCCAGCACCAGAACAAGAGGACACAGTCTCAGGCTGCGCCAGGGGAGGTTCAGGCTGGAGGTCAGGAGGAAGTTTTACACAGAGAGAGTGATTGCCCATTGGAATGGGCTGCCCGGGGAGGTGGTGGAGTCGCCATCACTGGAGGTGTTCAGGAGGAGACTTGACAGGGTGCTTGGTTGCATGGGTTAGTTGATTAGGTGGTGTTGGATGATAGGTTGGATGTGATGATCTTGAAGGTCTCTTCCAACCTGGTCTATTCTACTCTATATTCTATTCTATTCTATTCTATTCTATTCTATTCTATTCTATTCTATTCTATTCTATTCTATTCTATTCTATTCTATTCTTTATTTTCAAAAATACTTTGGTTAGAATTGCTCAAAGATGCAGCTGCTTGCCATCCATTTTTCAACTTTTACTTATCAAAAACCTAATACATGGGAGAGGTCTAGTGCATTTGCCATTCTTGTCCTGCAAAGCAAACTTAACAGGTCAGCCTACAGTTTCTGGATTCTGTAACCAGAAGCACTGATATTTCCCATCAAAGCACTCTAGCCAGAGACTAAGGATGCCAAGCTTCCTGGCTCTTCTGGCTCCACATCATCCTACCAGGTGAGCAACTGGAGGATGTATTTCATGTGTGAAAATCGAGGCATGCCAGGTGTGGAAATAATTTCATAGTTAGCAGTTCTGGTGTTATAGAATATAAAATACACAAAGATATTCCAAACTGTGCTTTTCCCCAGCTCACCACCTTCCCCAAAGTTTAGGCTTTCCTTTTTCTTACTCAGTTACAGTATACATCGATGGGTGTCTTCTTAAAAGAAAAGATTCCGTGAGACACTTGGAAATTGCACAATTTTTTCATTACAGTCTACACAAAAAAAACCCCAACACCTCCCTGTAAAATGCTTTGATGGCTAACTGGTATTGCTAAACCTCCTCATATACTCAGACCATACTTCTGAACCTTGTTGCTTCGGGTTGTGAAAGGGATTGTTTCCAATCCTGCCAAATTCAATTGCTTTTGTGAGTTCCTGGGCTCTTATCTCTCTGGCAAAGGGAGTCCCAAAGGCTCAGCAGGAGACAAAAGCAAGGTGCTCACGGCCAAGGGTGCTGCCATTGTGTTAACGACTCTCAGGTGACAAGTGAATGCCTTATCTTAAGTCATCCTTTCCTATGTCTTTTGGCAGGGGGAGGGCTGGCTGTATGGATGGCTTCTCTTCCTGGAGGCCTCAATCAAACTAAATTAACATATTTCTAGAATTAACCAAAAAATCTACGGCAACATAAGGTGTTTCTCCATTATTCCCACACTTCAGTAGACCATTCTGTTTTATGTAGTCAAAACCCAACCTCCTACAATATAAATAATGGAGGTGGTGGACTTAGGATTTTAAAACACCCATGCACCTGGGAACTACCAGTGAAACAGAAGAGAAAGAAAACCACTTAGGATCACAGAGTGAAACTGTGGTTTACAGTTTACTGCATGGTTTGGCTATGATTTGAATAATTTTTATTCCATCTGCCCCCTTTGATTTCTAAGATGTGATTCTCATAGCTCTGTATACAAATGTGTGCAAATGTGAGAACATTGTTATTATGAACACACAGAAGTTGTGCTGAAAGCTGTCATAATGTTTTTGTAAGTATATTATGAAAGCTATTGTTTTCTTTTACATATCCTAGGACAAAAACCCATACATATATGGATAGTGAGGATTGTGGAATTCTAGCACAGTTCACCTGCTCTCTATCATTCCTTCATCACTTGTCTCAATGAAAGATAAATTAAGAGATCCATGGATTTATCTTGACAAAAAATAATGTGTATTTAAGACAAAAATGCTACCTACAATGATGATGTAACTCAGGCTTTTGATTTTGATTCTGAAGCTCACAGTCATTTCACGTGCAGGATGCTCCTGCCAAAGTGAGTATCCCAACTGTGGCAATAATTCTGAAATGTTTAGTAATAAAGGTAATGGAAAAAATAAATGCCTATTTTTGTATCCCTATCAATGACAGTAGATGTACTCTCCAAAACACACCAATAAAAATTACAACAGCCCTTATTTTATCAAAACAGAAATAAAACCCAAACATGTAGACAGTGTGCACATAAATGCAGCTAACCCTGAATCGGGGTGATTTTTATTTCAGCATTTTCCTGTTTGAGATCTTGCAGGTTTGCAGGACTCTGCAAGATCAATGCTCTTGCCCTGCCTCTCCCTTTTCTTCTTCTGTGTATCTGCCTTATACGAAGTGATATTTGTATGCCAGCAGGTAGTATGTTTATGGAGTAGTCACCCAGACCTGACAAGTACTGTAGCGTATTTCTTTTGAAAATTGCCCAAGGTGGGGTTATTTCGTCTGCTTTGACAAATTGTATGTGCACTATCCACATTATGCTGTCACATCTACCTAAGGTTCATCAGTACATTATTAACTGATGCTGTTGTTTTCAAATCTACAGTATAGGGAAAGCAGGCAAGCTCACAAACCTGTCTCAGTAGTAATTTGAAAAACAAAGCCTGAAACTCTGACACTGTCCATAGCCTTGAGTGATTTTTTTTTTATAGCTGTGCTCCAATTCTTCAGAGAACAGAGAAGGAAGCTTTGAAAAGGTGCTAATAGACTATGAATTTGCAGAACTGTAGTTCACAGCTAAGCACACTCCCACTTCAAGCTCCAGCAGGAAAAATGAGGGCACCGCAGAAGTGAATTAAAAATAATGCAAACGGTCCCAGCAACAACCAGGGCAGTAGCAGCTTATAAGATCAGCTTCATTTGGCAGGACGCCCATCACACCATGACCTAAGAGGGCCAGGGCAAGAGGATATCTTATGGCTTGCAAAAAAGAAGACAGGGCAGGCTGCCAGGTCAAGGGATGGAACCAAAAGAAACATCTTTAAAGCTTGTGTTGAATTAACTTGTTTTACAGAACACTGATAGCAAACTTTTAGGTCTTTCTAATGTGTTCAGGAAGTTCTTCTACAATTTATTTCAGGCTGCAGACAAATATTATCTCTGGATCAGCTGCACTACTGGGAGAGATTATTACTGCAATGCCCCCCCTACTGCCTGGAGGTACTGTCCCCTCAGATCTCCCAGAGTTGCTCATGTGCGTACTCCAAACGATACTGTGGTTCCATGGCAGTCTAATCCGACCTAAGCTGGGGCTGCCACAGCCCCACCATCACCAGCTGCTGCCCTTTTTGTGCCAGCAAAGATGCTTGTCTGGTCCCACACTGACCTGCTTCAGGAAAGACAGTACTAACTCAAAAAATCCTGAAGCTCAGCTCCAGTTCAGCTCCCTGTGGAGCCAAACAAACACCAGCACTGGTGCAAGAGATGAGGTAGGGATATACATGACACAAAGTCAATGATACAAAGCCAGGCTCTGGTTTGGATCAGCTTAAACCATCTTGGACCTGCACTTCAGGCTGCACTAGCCAATGCCTGGTATTTAAACTGTTTGCGCTGCTCTCGCTCCTTTTTCCTGGCTCACATTTAGCAGTGGTCTAAAAAGAGCTTCCTCATCAGATCAGCAGGGGTGGGCAGACTCCCCTTGCTCTCAGTAGTCCTTTCCTCAGGCAGACCTGTACACAGGGGAAATTGCCTCATGCGACCATCGAAGTTTACAATGAATTTCTGAATTCTTATGGCTTGATAGGAATTGAGGAGCAGTCCTCCATGTTAAGATGGAGGAAGTTGCCTCTCAGGAGCAAAGCCAAGTTCCCAATCATCCCACAAGAGCCAGGGCACTCTGGGAAGCTGAGATGAATTAGCAGGATCCAAGGACAATCTGACAGATAATTTGATTTGTAAACAGAAGTCAAGGAAAGATGGTAAGTCTACCTGTAGTGGAAATCCTTCTTCTAGTGATGATCTGATGTTTGCATGCTGGGACAGAGATGGGGAGGAACATACAATATCAAACTGCAAATATGCAATTAAGACAGTTTTGTTACCTTTGCAGGTCACTTGCTCTTTTCCAGTAGTAGCTGTGGAATAGTTAGTTTAGAGGCAAGGCAAAATGAAGGATACCCAAATTAGCCACTAGAGAGGGAGAATATCCCACAAGATATACCTTGTATGTTTACTTGGAAAGTGGGCTTATTTGCCAGCTCTTCCACTCTTCCCTTATGACCTTAGTTTCACAAGTATTTAGTTCTGTTTGACCCACATAGATCCGTGAAGAGTACATTCTCCAAAGTATCATGATGACAGACACGTCAGGAACTGGAGATGCAGAGTTATGAGGACTACACAAAAGCAATCAAGAGAGAAAAAAAACATCAAACCAAGTAAGTTCAAAGAATGAGAGAAGAAAAGACTGGATTCACTGGAAAAAGTACTTAAGCTTCTGAGGAAGCAAAGGGAGAAACCAGTTAAGGTACTAGAAAACCCTGAAGCCACCTTTTAGGTGCCAGACTTGGTACTGGGAGGCACATCTACACCTACAAGTTCCCAGCTTGTGATAATATGCTTACAGGAGCACATCTGAATAGTTGAGTGATGTGGCTTCAGAAAGGAGATGGATTAACATTGCTCAAATTTCAAACTGTGTGAGGTGGAAAAATCTCTTAATAGCCTGAAACCCCTATAAGGACTGCTGGGGGGAGGGGAGCACATAGAAAACAGGTATAGAGGTGAAGAGGAAGGGGAAGGAGAAGGGGAAGGGAAAAGAAAAAAATGTATTCAAGGGTAAGTTCACTAGAGCAAAAAGTCTAACCTATATGTTTGCAGAACTACTTACTGGAGTGAAGGCACTAGAACTAAAATTACTTTTTAAAAAATACGTAAAGCTTTCCAGCTTATTGTCAAAGAGCTGTTTGTTTATTGCCAATTACTTTATTGTCAGACACCAATTCATACCCTTGGGCTGAGACCATGGCCCTGCTCAGGGGTTAAGCCTGTGGCCAGCACAGAGCTACCCCTTAGGTGCACCTAGTTTGTAACATAATAGAGATTTGCAATGCTCCAGACTGTATTGACACTCAAGCCAAGAATTTTCTCTGTTTTCCCTCTCCCATCCCCCCTCAAAAAAAGTGGATTGAGTTCTGTTTTTCCATTGATTCTCAGGAGAAATACAAAGTTCTTCCCTGCCAGTTGCAGATGTGTTCTATTTTTTCCCTACATCAGAGCTTCTGAATCACTCTTAATAATAGGCAAAGGCTATTCATGCCGAATGGGGAAGTTCTCACACACTATGATGATAAAGCATTTCATCCATTTGGAAAAAAAGAAATGAAACAAACCAAAAAAACACTACCCACAGAACTGCAACATCACATCATCTGCACTTTACTGAATGTTCACAGAACAACACTGCAAGTCATTGAAGTGTCAGGTAGTGATTTCATCATGTGTCAGGCCACCCACTAACAAATGATTCATCTTTCTCAGTACTGACACCTCAAAGAATTAAGGAGGAGAAGAAAGAAACCCATAAACTTTAAAGTGAGAAGTACTCTACTAATATTATACATCCCAAGTAAACAGAAGTTTATGCAGACACTAAGAGTGTGGTTAAGATGTAACCTTCCATTTATCTGAAGTGCACTTTTAAGTTTTAAAAGTGAATCTGTTGCAGAAAAAAAAAGGTATCATGGAATTCCAGGAGTACTACATCACCATAATATACACAGGTAAATTGCTCAGTTTACAAATATGAGATTTCACATGCTCCACTCCCCAGCTTTGGGATCTGAAACTGGAATTGAGAATTCTTTCTGGTTTACACAGCAGCATTTGACAGTATGTAGATGACAGTCAGCCTGCCCCAGCCTCTGAGCAGTGATGTGTAAAAGCAAATCTAGCTCCTCTTGAAGGGGATGAGCAACTTACAATTGACTCTAATGAAAATGGGACTGGAAGGAAATTTGTCATTTTAATAGGAATTTACATAATTGTTCTTTGATGCTTCAGAAAGCCAGAACATCTTCCATTGATGACAGGAGATCTGCTGGGTGAACAGAACTAATTTAGTAATCCAAATTTAATTCTCCCAGAAAGTATGAACTTAAATACAGACCCAAATCAGGCAATGTACTGAACAAGATCCTACCATTTTGGCTTGGTTTGCTAGGACACTGAAGTTTGTGTAGTCACACATTGAGTTTCCATTTAATTTATTTCTACTTTAACTAACTGCTGTAGAGGTATAGAGGTCTCAAATCCCCACATTCTTTGTGAAAAATAAATAGCTAGGAGAAGAAAGAGACTCTAAAAGTGAATTTAAACCTTATGAAACATTAAAGAAGCCACATGGGAGAGAGACCTAACAAATTACCCCATTGCAGGAAAAAAAGAGACAATTGTAATTCACTATCAAACTATGAGACACTGATCTACAGAAAACCAGGCCTTGCTGGTTCTGCCACTAATGGAGCTCCTTTGGCTGTAGGAGGCTTTTTTCCTCATTCAAACAGCATCTACTATAAACAAAACATTTCAATCAGCAGACTCAAAGCTGGAGGAGCATATAGATACAGAATTTATCTCACTTGATTCCTCTCCTGGAATGGAGAAAAGATTTGGATGAAGATGACAAAGTTTGGACTTGGACTCAAGAGACCCATTCTCAGCAGAAATAATTAGGCTAGTAGGAAAACTGCTGGGGACAGAAAAAATGCTACAAGCCCCTGAGGTCTCATATCCTAAGCAGGTACTTACTTCTTTGGTTCACTCTGAATTTGTATATCAGAGATGCCACCACAACGAATGGATACTTGAAAGTAGTAATATACGAAAGATTATTTGCTGTTTCCTCACCTCTTTCTTGGTAGAATTAATCTGAGCATCCTGGATGTCCAGGGTGATGATGTTCGGTTTCTCCATCAACTTGATTTAGCATGACCTCTTCACTGTCAGAGAGGAATGTAAAAGACAGCAATGAGCATTTGTAAGTAGGAACATTTCCATGGCTGTGGGGCAGGTTGCCTAGATGATCAAACAGAAAAGAAAATATTAAATACTTAAAACACTTCACCATGAAATCGCCTTCTCCCTCCACCCCCTGCCCTCCCCCCCCCATGTTAAATCAGGTAGAAAACTATTAGAATATTAAGGCTTAATCCAATTTAAATAAATTATTTTCTTGTAAATGTTAAAACAATCATTACATGCATCATTTACCCCCTCCTCTGCCCATAGTATTAAATTATGCTCCATTATATCCAGATGAAAAAAATATGCAGAAATGTTTCTTAAACATTCTGAAATTTTGGGTTTGATTATATTCAGAGGTAAAAGTCATTAAGAAACCCTAGCAAGATATATAAGCAAGATATATATATAAATATATATATATATTCAGAGAGCATTATGGGATTTTGTGTAGCAAACTTAATTAAGACATTTCTTTGCTACATTACCAACAATATTTTGTTACAAGCTAAAGGTATAAGAACATTCTAGCTCTCTGTTGTGCTTGGCAGCAAAGAAACAACACAGGCAAAGAACAATCTTGTTTTTACAATTACAAATGTACCAATGAGTGGTATATCAGCCCATGTCTACACTGCAAGTCACACATTTATAACCATTTCACCATGCAGAGTTATTAAAAAGCATGCTTTACATCTACAGTAGCTTGATGCCGCATCACAGCCATGGGTAGTTATATTTATTCATGCACAGCTACCAGCACCCAGAACTATATGTATCTGTCAGTGCATTTTAGCAAAACCTGCATCAAATAACCACTAGTGCAGGTCTCTTCATCTGCCACTTCTTTTAAGCAGACTGGAAGCAAGACAGAAGAAAGCAAGCCAGAAAGGCAAAGGACAGGTGGTCACAGACAGCAGTTTTCAGCCACTGGCTGTTCTGGATTAGTTGATGTGGTGACAATCACCCAACAGGGAACAGCTTACCAACCCATCCTGCTAAACTCACATATTCTTACTGTTCCAAAATATGCCTGCCACAGTAGGGGTGAGAAATTCTCTCCCCACTGGCAACATAAAGGGCTGAGGGGGAAACACCTGAGCCCTGGGCACTGGGTAGTCCCTGGCTGCTGGTGGGCCCACAGTTGGTGGGGACCTCCACTGCAGTCTGACGATTGCTAGCAGACGAGCCCTACAAACATATTTCTGCAACACAGCAACCTGCAGCACACAGGACAGCAAACAACAGGATGATGATCAGTTCCCCTGACTAGAAATGTCCATCCTAAATCCTCTCCTCAGAAATCTCAGTTCATCTTGCTCAGTTACTGGATCACAGCAAAATGCCAAGTCTGGGTCTCCAGCAAAGATGGAAGACAGATAGCTACAGAAGAAAGAACAGTTCAAAGGGTGTCCACTTCAAGACAGAGCCAAAGTTTGGAAGCAAAACAGAAATCCCTGCTGTGGCTGCAAGTACACTGACATCTACACATGCTCATCCCTGTAGACACAGACCTAGCTACACATAGCTCAAGGCTTGTAACACTGATCTCACAGGCAGGATTTAAAAATCATCACTCTGTGACTCTCTCCCCAGGACAGAAAGGGATATTTTGTTTTAACCTCACACCTTCAGTTCATGCTTCTCCTTAGGAACATTTGTTTCACTCCACTGTCCAAAGCCAGACCTAGCCAGGAGAGTGAGTAACATCAGCCTCACTGAGAAGTGTTTTCAACAAACCCAAATCACTGCAGCTCTGAGCATGTAACATGCCAGACAGTTTTACTGGTTACAGAGGGAATTCCAGTCTTTGATCACAGTAAGTCAGTGTGTTCCCATGCCATTTTCCCATTCACACAATTCTCTCACCCTGAACTGTTTACTACGAAAACCTGAGATTATTTGTGTTATGTTCTACGCAGAGAAACTGCAACATACAAACACAATTACATAGTGATGAGATGCTCCAGTTCCACAAGCCATAAATTCTAAACAAGATTATCTTGCTTCAAAACTCATCTTCCCTGGTTCAGAAGATGAGCCATCTCATGGCACAGATAGACACAATGAGTTATTATGATTTATGTTATGATTATGTAAATTACCAGGCACACACTCACTAGAAAGGACTACCAAGGCTGTTGCCCACACTCTTCATGACAGCTGCAGGTGTCATGTTCTCCTGTCAAATGATGGGAAAATGGCATAGGAATGCAGGATGATAAGCATATTTTTTAATTTACAGGCAACACTGGCAGGTTGAAAACTTTTTAATTAATCAACACAACTGACTAGATACATGTGTGCTGCAAAGCTGGCTAAATCATCTCGAGTACTAGAGGCAGACATAGGTTTCTGCACTAATTTACCATCACAGAGAAGTAATCTAAGGCCAAACAATCCCACTTAGACCCTTCTACTTCATTGGCTAGACTGCCAGAGGTACTCAAAATCGGCTTGTTCAAAGCCAACTTTGGTGACCCTGAAATCTGAAAATGAGATCTAACTTTTGGTTTTGTGGCAACATCACAGGCTGAGTGACTTCCACCTCACTGTCCTATAGAGCTGCAGGGAGCCACACGACACAGATCCAGCAGAGCTTAGCTGGAGAACAGAAGACAGGTGACATCAGGACACTCCCCACAGAGCCTGTACAGCTGGCATATGTACTTCTGCTCCTGAAGAAGCAGTATCATGATCAGTGCTCTATCCTGCTCTCTTGGCAACACACAGCCTTCAAAAAACATGTTTCCATTGTGACCAGATACTCACTTTAACAAACAAACTTCAATAGAACAAACAATTAAAACCCAAACCAAACAGATCCTCTTACACAGCATTCCAATTACAGAGAACCACTCTCATGGGCCAGCAAGCAATCTCTTCCCAGGCCAGGAACCAAGCAGGAACGGAGTCTGCTCTGGCTGCTGGGCAGGAAGGGCTGGGCCCACTGGGGCTTTGAAACAAAACAAACAGTTGCTTTGGCAGAAAGCTCTTTCTTCACAGAGTAGTCAGCAGGAGGCATCGTGAAAGCTGGATGGTGATTTGAGCATGCCTGCTGGTTTCTTGGTGTGTTGTGTCCATGTCAGTGAAAAAGGCAACTTTCAAGCTGTACCCAAATCCCTTAAGAATTCTAGTGACACGCCTGACACTCGATTGGGATCCTTTCTCTGTTGTTGTTGATGATATTTTAAACTTAGTGCCGTTTTGCCATGACTCATTCATGTCCAATATCCGTAACCCACAAACACTCCAGGATGATAATTCACCTTTATTATCCATATATCCCTGGGATCACATGTCATAAAACTATAAGCACACTCAAGAAAGAACAATTCCTAAAATAGCCAGGCATGTACATTTCCACCCCCTCTTCAGGAAGGCAGTTCAAAAACACAGGTCCTACAGGTCCTTGTTACACTTAAAATTGCTAATCCAAACCTCTTGATAGCAGCAGGCAGTATCTTCAGAAACAGCTGAAGTTTTAGCTTAGCCTCTCACACCCAGCTACTACACACCATCGGCTGCATTTATATGACACTGCAGCAACAGAAGACACAGCATGAAACACGCAGAGAACAAATTCTGGTTCACCTCAGCAGAAAACTTTGAAACTGTGTATCCAAAGCCAGCACATATGACAAATGTCATAAACATAAAATCAACAGAGACCACTATTGGAGTTATTATAACCAGCTATCACAAACAAGAAATAAACATACCCAAGTTTCAGGGCAACAAGAGATATCAGTAAGAACAAGCAAGTTGCTCTTGTACTTTATTTCCTACACTCTGCTCTTCACTTAATGATTTCAGGGTCTCAACTCTGTGCGGTGCTAGAGTGCTTCAAAAACTGGTCAAAAAGCATCCAGCACCCTACAGGATCAGGCCTTATTTTGCTTTTATTAAACACAGAATTGTCTCATAAGCTTCTTTATGACTACAATAATAATTTGCTCAGTTTGTCCTTTCAGTAGGAGCTACCACTATGTGTATATTACTTGAATATTTATAAACATGACCTTTTATTAAAAACACAGCCTCCACTGTGCTCAGAACTAAATCTACTGGGCTGTTACACAAATGGTATTTCAAATGTATGAGATTTATGGTCAGTTACAAGACAAAATGATGGCTAAACTTTGGCTAGTAAATTGGACGCCCACAGTGCTGCCCCTGCCAGTGCTAGGGCTGAGCTCAAGACCTGATTCACCACTTTTCCACACTACTCATTAGCTGGAACCAGCTCTGGGCAACGGAGCTGTTGTTTTTTTTCCAAATAGGAAAGCTGAGTGAGTCCTTTGCTTGAGAGGAACCTCATTACTGTCTATAAAGAAGGGCTCCAGCATGCTACATCTCATCTCAGTGCCATATGTACTCTCTTGTTGCAAATTAAGGCACCTCAAGTAAGACAATCCTACTGCTTTCCTAGAAAGGCCTCAATGTCACTGCCCACTAATGGAAGTGGCCCTGGAAGAGAGGGTCTGCTGAGACCAAGCTGATGTGCAGACAGGAAAGGCAGCCATGCAAAATGGCACATTTGTGCAGTAGCAATGACTGAACTGGCAGTCTCTAGAGGCTCTGGCCTGGAGCACAAAAACCTGTGCTCCCTCTTCCCTTTCTCCCTTAAAATCACCAGACAAATTCTACAGCAAAGCTCATGCCCGTTTTTGGCTACCTATTACCTACACCTTTCCATGGTCCTTCTTTCTCAAAACCTCTTTAGCTCTATTCATGTACTTCAGTCCCAACCTCCATCTTCCCCTCTTGATTCTACCCCTTTTTCCATGACACTTGCCAACAACAAAACGACAGCAAGGCAATAATCTTTTCTCACCCTGCTCCAGCACTATTCCATGCTTCTTTTTGACCACGCTGGTCCCACTTGTGGCTCAAAGTGAGCATTATACTCCTCGCAAGACTGGAGGGGAAAGAGAAGAGGGAGAAACATAAACTTTCAAATGGGCAAAGATTAGGAAGAAGAGGAGGAAGAAAGGCAGGATGGAGTATTTATCTCAGTCCCCTCTTCCACCCACTAAGACACTCCTGTTCTTCTTCCACATACAGCTCATATTTAAGTGTCAAAGCATCTTCAATTTAATGAATGGTTAAAATTACCCTCTCAACTAACATAGCTCACATTTATGCAAAACAAGTTTGTGCAGCAACTTGCACTGAAACAAAACCCAGAAGCTCATACCAATTTGGTAATTTTTGATCAAGCTTATATGCTTTCATGGGTTTTGTTCAAGTTTGTGTGCCTCATGGGTAACTGTCCCACAGTCCTGTTTCTCAACATATGCAGGGCAACTAAGCAAACTGCAGTAAATGCTGAGCAATGACATAACAAGAAGCACCCTTACCTTGCCAGCTGTAAAAGGCAGGGCAATAAAATGTAAAGAAAAGTCAATGTAGTACTAAATTCAGCTCAGCAAAGGTAAAGAGCCAAATGAAGAGATACTGATTTCTCTGTGGTGTTTGCACCAAGAACATCAGGATTGTCCACAAGCGCCGTGTCTTCAACAGTTCTGTGAGCTGAAGGAATATTAGCTTAATTCTACAGATTATAAACCAAAGTAGTAATAAATTAACATCTATGGAGTCTAAATTACCTAAACCCCAGTTTTTGGTAGTACTAAGCATTCTTTGAGTGTTCTAAGGATGCAGCTTCTAGCAGTCTTTGGTGCAGATGCATATGTGTAGTCATCTATAAAATGAGGAACGTAATGCAAAAGCTACAACAGGAACACTTTAGCAACCACAGACATATTTATTTCCTCATCTTCTCTTCTACATTTTCAAGTGGGAGAACAAAGTATCCTGCAGACTAGGAGATATGGATCAAAGAGCTATGATGGTCAGAAGTCACAACTCATCACCCACCTGACAACTGTAGCTATTTATGTACAAATTAGTAGTGCTGACCTAGCCACTATTAAAAGATTGATATAAATGGCTCACCCAGCATCACGCTCCTTGGCAGAGAATCAGCTACTCCAAAGGAACATTCAGCTGCCTTAACAATGAGATTATGTCTTCTCTTCTTGCATTCATAGGAACACAGGAGGCTAAGAGTTCAACAGACAACACTCTCCTTCAGCATGCACTCTAATTCATCCCCAGGGAAGACTGGTTTAATACACTGAGTAAGGACCAATCATCCCATGGTGGAAGGAGAAGGGAAGGTATGCAATCTATTTTAAGATTATTACAAATCAATATATAGATGCATAGGTGGAATAAAGATCGTAGAAGCATTTCCTAATTCTGGCATTTTCTGACTTTCCACTACTTAGCCACTTTAATATCCATTCATTCTGATCATCTGTGTAGTATCTGTCTGCACATGTACTTAAGACTGCCTCAAGGATCCTGGAGATGCTAGGCACCATGCCTCAATTGCCCAGAGGACTTAAAATCACGTGCATAAATCTGTGTTGCATGAATCCAGCCTGTTTGTGCATGTGATAACTGCAGGATGGCAGTTGCCTGTTGGGAAACCCTTAGGCCTATAGGCAGAGATATCCCTTTGTGTGAACACTGGCTACTGCACCGTGTGGTCATGATGTTTGTATTATATGAGTATATAACAAACATGTACATTTAATAAGTAAAAAGGGTTATGGAGAAGTGGCCAAACATACTGACAGCAATGGATTACTCATACCTTTATTTCACCAAGGGAACAAATAAAAGGAAGTTCTGCTTCCCTCTTCTGCAAGGGATTCATTCACAGCAGTAGCTGTTTTTCTCTTAGAGAAGGACTCTAACAGTGTCCCTAATACTCTACTCCAGTATTACAGTAACATGCCATGGTACTTTTAAGACCAATGCAAACCAGTAAGACAGAATATGAATACAGGAGGACAAGGTGTTTAAAGTGTGACAGAAAAGAGGAGGAGAATTCAAATTAAGGGATGTAGAAACCAGAATGTTGGCTCTAGACATCAAGACCAGTCAGTGGCAAGAACTAATCTAGAAAATTCAACACTCTGGGTAGCTATAGGCAGAACCCCACCCCCATCCAAGAGATGGTCTCCACGTCTTGCTCAGTACAAGAGTCATCTGCCTGTGGTAAAGTTCTGTCTTCTCAAACACTAAACAAAATGTGCTGTACACAAATCGGGTCAGCATCTGTGGCACAAAAAGCTGCTCTGTACAATAGGTCTGGATTTTACAAGCTACTTATACAGTTTCTTTACCTAATGGAGCCACTAGGAAGCCATTTAAACCTCTAAAAATGAGAATTTCCATGCATTACTGTGTTTCTACAGATACAGCCCAATTCTAGGGCTAGAACCAAGTTCTGTATCCCACAGCACAAAGCTACCGATTCACTCCCACCCTCATCCTTCTCAGTGTATAAAAAAAGTTTTGCACACAAGAGATCAGATCCAGAATTCAAAGTTTCATCCCTTTCAAATGCAGAAAACCTGTTCAAAGCTAGAGAACTTAATCTTGTCCTGTCTTAGGCAGGCATAATTCAAGTGAATATGCCACAGTGGAGGGAAAGGTACCCAGAAGTATTTTTTATGAACTGGTAAGCAGCCACCTGTCTATGAACAATCACAGCCTGCCCCAAGACAAGGCTCCTTTATGGCTGTATTTGTCTGGCATCATGCCCTTTGTTTGCTGAGAAGTGAATTATGGCTCACAAATTCACCCCATGTTCTTTCTGCCTTCCTTGTACCACTTGTACCTATTGTTTTATCCAACTGACCAAAAAGAACAACAAAAACTTGAAAAGGTTATGCTTTGGTTTATAGGAGATCCTAATTTTCCTTACAAACTAAGGACTGTGTAAACCAGGACCTTCCCCATTAGCTTACTGAAAATCCTGCTACAGAACTTTGAAGGTACCATAAACAGTTTTGTATTTGTCTCTGCCTTCCAAGTTTGAAAGTGTCAAAAGCAGTAGCTCCTAATTAAAAGAGAAGTGCCATCACACATAAGTTATCTATGATGAGTATTCTTTTCCCATAACTTTAAAGAGATTTTATCTGTGTTGAGATATGAAATAGGCCCATGGCAGGGGGATTGGAACTACATGATCTTTGAGGTCCCTGACAATTCTGTGATTCTGTGAATCACCCCCCCAAAAACACCCACTGCCATTTTTTGAACAATAATATCATACCAGACCACTGACCCTGTTCTGGCCTTTGCAAGTTCTTGGAAAGCTTGACTCTGGACAATGATGTAAATTAACTGCAGAACACATGAATCCAAGTAGGTTTACTACAAGAACCTTTTTGCTCAATTGTTGACTTAGAAATACACATATGTTTGTCTCTTCTGACTTTCAAAAGCATCTCCTGGAAAAAGAGTCTAGCAAACTCATCATTATTAATTGAAGAAAACTTGAGACAGATTTCCTCCCCCTCAACTATGTCCTAGACCTTCAAGATGCATCAGCTCCTTAATAAATTGAGGGTACACAGTCCTACAAGAAACACGTATTTCCTATTTAAGGGTGGGGTGGAATCTGTCTTAAGGCTTACACTTAGAACTAATGTATCTTTTCCTACAAGAGGCCTAAAGAAAAGGCTTCAAAATCTTAACTTGGTCATAAGTAGTATCACCATAAAACACTGATGGTGGATAAGCTCAAGCAGAGATTTTTTTTTTCTCCCCACATTTTTTTATTGAACATGACTAGGAAAAGAAGCCCCCCCAAAAACTAGTAGTAATCATGAAGAAGTAAAAGGTAAAGAAAGAAATTATGACAGAATTTGTTTCCATTTAGTATCTTACATCTGATTTTGCATCTTACATCTAAGGTAGAGGAAGAACACTATTCTCATTTATGTAAGTGAGGAAGGATGGCCTCGTGGTTAAAACAGAAAGCTAGGAACCACTGAATGAGATTCTGGGGAGTCCTGGGTGTCCTGCTCTTCTTAGAGCAGAGTCACTGAACAGCCCTGTGCAAATTCTTTCATGTATGTGGAGCAGATGCAATACTCTCCAGAAGCAATGTGAACATGTCAACCACCCCTGGAAGGCAGGGTAAATTCCCTAGTGTTACAGAAATGTACGCATCAGGACAGAGGTTTGTCACGTTGTAGTTTGCAAGGGGTTGTACAGAAAAGCACAAACAGCCTCTGACTAGCACTATCTCATCGGTGAAATCAATTCCCTGTCTCTGGAAGAGATGCAACCACCATTAAAGAGCTGATGTGTTCTCCCAGGGGATGCACCTTCTCACACAGAGTTTCCTGGTGGGTTTGTTTTGTCGTTTGTGGTGGGCTGGGGTTTTTTGCTTGTTTGTGGGATTTGTTTCCTTTTGTTTAGGTTATTGAACTGAAAAAAAAAATAAAAAAAAAAAATCGAGTATTTGAACTTCAGGGTTTTGTAGCGGTATCAACTCCCACGAGGGCCCAGCTCGTTGAGTGGTCCAGCCGGCCGCGGTAGGGCCCCAGCCCAGAACTGCCGAACTGGGATCCAGCCTCTCGGGAAGGCCTCCCGCGAAGGCCTCCCGCTGCTCCTCGGGAACTCCTGGGCTCTCCGCGCCGTGCCCGAGCTCCAGCTGGGCCGGAGATTAAAAAATCCCACATCCACAGAAAAAAAAAAAGGCTTTTTTCTGGTGAGCCGGACCACCGGGTCGGCCCCGCCGCCCGTGTCCCGTGGGCCAGACCAGAAGGCGCTTCGGAGGGAAGAGGCGCGACCTCAGGATAGCTTTGAGACACCGTACGAGCCTCGCACAGCACAGCCCGACAGCCTGTCCTGAGCTGACACCGGCCAGCCGCCCGCAAGCAGGCCAAGCGGCCGAGCCCGCCGCCGACCGTCTCCTCGGCAGCGCAGCTCACAGCCACTAAGTTTCGTGTGGCTGCCTCCTAGCCCAACCCAGACACATTAATCCCCGGCGCTCTACCCGGCAGCCTCCCGCGGCGCCTGCCTGCTTCCCCACTCCCTGTCAACTATTCCAAATAGCCTCCTCCTTCCCTCCTGGCTCTACTGCGCGGCCCCGCCCCGGCATCCCGCAACGCCCAACCACGGGTTGGGGGTAAAGGGGGAGACAAGGAGAGGACAGCCAACGAACAGAGCCCGGTAGGGAGGAAAGGACAAGCGTCGCGACGGGGGTTTCTCGCGCTGCAGCCAATGGGCGGCGAGCACGCGACATGCCGGGAATTGTAGTTTGTCGCCGTCGCCATTTTGTGGCGAAGGAAACTACAACTTTTCCAGCGAGCAAAGGATCATTCTTGGGCCCTGCACGGAGCCCCGTCGGCCAGACCAGGTGCTGCCAGGGCAGCGGGTCCCGGTACATGCCCGAGCCGGAGCATAGGCGCGGTGGGCGCAGCGACGTGAGCGGAAGGAGAGCCCCAGACAGGCTGCTGCGGGGCGGGGAGGTGGAAGGGGGGCAGGGCAGGGCGAGAGAGCGTGCTGTGCGGTGAGGGACCGTCGCTAAAGTCCCCGCTCGGGTTGTGGCGTAGGGCTAGTGGCGACCTTGTCTGCCGGGTGGCCGCGCTTAAATGTCCCTAGAAGAGAGGAGGGAGGAGGGGTGAGGAGGGGGGCTAGAGAAAAAGAGAAGCGTGTGACGACGCTTGACCCGCGTGAAATGTTTAGCGAGGCTTGTTGCCTGCGTTGAACGCAGCGGGGGCTCGCCGTTGCGGCTGCTGTCCCGGTTGGGAGTTAAGGCTAGGCCCTAAACGGTGTATGTATGTGTGTGTGTGTGCGTGCGCGTGTGCCCCTGTGTATATATATATATACACACACGCGCGCACACACACGCAGACATATATATTAAAAAAAAAAAAAAAAAAAAAAAAAAAAAAGGGCCAGGTCCATTTAAAGTTGTTGCCTGAGAGCTGTTCTCATTGGTTAGGAGGGAGCTGGAGGAGCGGAGACACACACGGTGCGTGCAGCCCTCGCTGCCGCCGCTACCGGAGCCGCCGGAGCCGCTGCTGGAGTTGTCTCTGCCGCTTTCCCTGCTGCAGCGGCACAAACGTGACTTCCAACGATCTGATTATTTATCTTCTTTCGGTCCCTTTCCTTCTTCAAGATGTAACTACAGCTCTGACACTAAGGACCTGCAGATCGCTTAGGTGGCTTGAGAAAGAGAAAAGGGGATATCAAGGGCGTCGTTTTTTGTGTTTAGGGGGAATTTTTCCATTATAATGTTTCACTAAAGTGATTTTTTTTTGTTGTTGTTATTTTTTTTCTTCGCATTTGTCTTTTTTTTTTTTTTTTTTTTTTTCTTGTCCCCCATTTCTCGGATCTATTGCTAGGAGAATCACATTGTGAGGAAAGAAAGTCGGATTACAAGATACCACTACAAACAACCCCCTCCCCCCTGGATTCTTTTTCGTGATTTTTATGCCTTTTTTTTTTTTTTTTTTAATTAAATTGTCGCGGCTTTAATTCATGAAGCAATTGTCCCCTTTTGCAATCAGAATTTGGATACCAGAATGAGCAAAGAAAGACCCAAGAGGAATATAATTCAAAAGAAATACGTAAGTGTTCATAACATATCGTTTGACTCCCAGTTTTAGGAAATGGCAGTGAATGTCAAGTTTATAGCTAATCCTGCAGCTCTAAGGCTTTCGGAAAAAATGTGATACTGGATTTTATTCTTCTGTGGTGTGGTGGGGGAGTTTCAGAGGCCCTTTTTAACGGGGAAGCCTTCTCTCCAGTCGGGTTATAAAACCAGATTTGTGTCGCGATTCCTCTAGTGAATAAATGTATTGACCTCAAATGACACAATCATAATCTAGTTTTAGATGAAAGGCGGGGAGCTCGGGAGGGGGACACGACGGTCAGCTGCCGCGATAATGTCACGAAACTGCATTTTCCAAAGGGCTTTTATTAATACTGCGCTTTTGCATGCGAAAGGAGGTGTTTTTCTGTGCTCTGGTTGTGTGTGTATCTCCGTCTGGTGAAGCGGCGTCGGTGGTTGTTGGAAGCCCTTTAAGTTGAAGCCGAGTGTCTGGTTATGGCGAGCTCGTTTCTCGCACTACCACATCCTATCTCCTGTATGTGATCGTCTGCTTCCCTGCCTTGCAGTAGCAACCCGGCCGGCCGGGGATCGCCTTCCTTGGGGCTTGACTGGAATAATGAGGGAAAATGGCTCGGTGCTGTTTAAAAATAATTCATTACGATGGCTCGAAAATTTGGGATAATCCAGTGGTGCCCGGGCTGTGTTTCACACTCTCTTTATCCAGTCGCTTAACCAACCCCCCTTGTAATTGTCTAATCCTTTAAACATATAAATGTGGACGAATAGTTGGATTTTTGTTCGTGCTCCAGTTACGTTTTGATTGGCATGAGGGAGTTTTGCTTTGCGTTTGGAAAAACTGAGATTAGCCAAATACGCGCTAGAGCGAATAGTGATTTTTATGTGCAGGTTTAGGGGGGGAAAAAATCTTCATTTTGTTGTTGTTGGGGGTGGTTAATATATATAAATCCTGGTTTTCGAGTGTTTGCTGCGGGGCTTTAAAAGTTTATATCGCGCCTGTCGTCTGTGCCGGTTTCTTTTCAGCGAGAGGTGTTTCTTAGCAGGGAGGGTGACCTTCGGGACACTTTCCTTCGCTATTATATAGATTTGGTAAAAACTGCAGTTGACTCGAGCTGACTGCCGCTATCGATTGCCCGCCCCACTTGAATTGCAGCCCAGAGAGGGAGGTGGGGGGGGCTACGCGCTATTTCGGAGCTGGTGTGTCCCCCCCTTTCCCCTGTGTGTCCCCCCGCGAAATTTCCGAATTAAAATACATCCGCATTGCAGAGGAGCTGGGAGCTCGGGGCCGGCGAGTTTAAAGTATTGCATCGAAACGGGAACGGCGGGTGGAAAGTCTGGCGAAACACGCGAGGCGTCCACGTTTCCCAGGCAGGCAGACAAAAGCGGGGCGTGGGGGCGTGGGGGGGTGTGTGTGTTGGAAACCGCAGTGTTAATAATTAAGACGGGGGGAGGGGGGTGTATGGAGATGGAAGGGTGGGAGAAGATCGCCCCAAACTGCTGCGCCCGCGGTCGCCCCGGGCTTCAGGGGCGAAACAATGCGGCGCCGTTCCCGCACCACCGGGCAGGGGGTGAGTGCGGCTGCCGCCGGCCCTGAGGAAGCTGGGGGCTAAAGGCACAAGTACGGCGGAAAACATGCTCCCCGCTCACAACTTGGTGAAGGCGTTTTTTTTTTTTTTAACCGCCCTCCTCACCAGTTAACATCAATCCCCCCGCCTCCCCTTTTCTCCCCCTCCTCATGTTTATTTCTGGCAGGGGGCAGCGCTGTCGGTGGGGCGCGCTGCCGGCGGCGGCAGCAGTAGCAACAGGTTGCCGGGGCTGTGACGGGAGCCCGCGGGCCGCCGGCCACGCCGCCGCCCGGCCAGGTTCGCCCTGCTCCCGTGACGTCACAAAGGGAAGGGCCTGCGCGCCGTGGAATCTTCGTCGCCTCCGTTTCCCCCCCCCTCCCCGCGTGCCTCTCGCCCCCCCGCCCTTGGCGTGACGTCAGAGCCGGGACGGGGGGGGTGAGTGGGTGGGAGGGGGGTGGCCCCGGGGCAGTGCTCGCTGGCGCTGCGGGGGCAGGGGGCGGCCCAGCTCTGGGCCAGGTGAGCAGGTGCGGGGCCATCTAGCTCGGCCCTGCTGGTTTCGGGGTGGGAGGGAGGTTAGTCAGCCGCCGCCCCACGCGGAGGGGAGGGCTGGTCACGTCTCCTTTCTGGGGCGGAGGCATGTGGACGCGGTGTGGCGACACGCGTGACACGTTTCCTCCTGTCCGTGACCTTCGGGCGCTGCGGCAGCCGGGCAGAGCACGCCGGGCCACGGTCGCCGCCTACTTGCTGGTGCCAGCCGGGCCTTTTATTGTCCGCCGGCAGGGCTGCAGGTGTGATCGCCCGCCTCCGAGTCGGGGCCGTAATCGCATCCCGGCTTTCGCGGTGCTCGACCCGGGTCAGAGGCCGTTAAACACCTCCCCACACCGCCCTCCTATCGGACTCTGCCCTACCGACGCTCGGCGCCCATGTGGCAGGCCTTGGGCCCTGGCACCCACGCACCGCGGCAGGTGACCCTTAAGAGATGCAGTGCGAAAAGCTGGAAGCAGCTGAGACAGGTTCCGTGGTGTGGCCAGGGCCGGCCACCGGCCTTCTCTGGCCCGTACCCGGGCCGCAGCAGGACGATAGTCCGCCGAGTGTCGGGCCCTGCTGCCTGGGTACGGGGGCCCCTGGTACACCTAGTATTAAGGGGAGGGCTGCGACAGGGCTCATGCCCCCCGTGAGCAGTGAGGGTCTGTCCGAGTGTCCCCAGCTGCACGAGCACCAAGTGCTGCTTTGGTGTCCCTGCTCCTCATACCCCTGCGGGTTGTCCTATCAGGAGTGGAGCTTGTTTAGGCTGCCGTTTTTTGGGATTTGCAAAATGAATTCCGAAAACAAAAAGGTGGTGAGAACAATAAAGCCTCTATGTTTTGGGTTGCCATCATGGGGGCTCGACTCCCCGCTCTGTAAGTGCTCACAACTACAAGTTTTCTTAAACTTTGAGGTGGTTGTATTTTGCGACTGATGAACTCAGGAATGAGGAAATCAGCGTATGCATCTTCTTTTCCTGTACTCTAAAAATGCTATCACTTAATTTTTGAAAGAGCTATAGCAGACTCGTACAAATCTTTCTTCTCACTTTACCCTCCTCCTTCTCAAACATCTTTACATATGAAATACTGCCTTTTGGCTCAAGCCTCAGAAAACTGACAGCTTTGTAAAGCATCAGCCGAGAAACCAGACTGCATTCAGTATGCGCTTGGAATTAATAGTTCTTAAATGAAGAGCTTTGAAGTCTTAAGCATAATTTCACAGGTGCATTTTTCTGCCTGTTTTTGTGAGGCTAAATAGCAAATCTTCTGTTCCTGCTGGTTTAGGTCTCAGAATATCAGACCTGGATTGCTGTCTTAAAATACCTGCACAGTTCTGCCACGGTAGCAGACAGCAAAATATAATGAAGGAGTAATGTCACTACTCTTGCCTCGTGTGATTTGTTTCTTTGTTCTTGCCGTAATAAAAGTGCTGTAGTGTGCCATGAGGTGACACGCTTCAGCTACGGACAGCCTGGTAAGCCCTTCAGACAGCAGGGCCAGCAAGGCCTGTCCAGGATTAGCATGCTTCAGATATCCGAGGAGAGCTTCTGCGAGTGCTGCAGTTTTTGAAACAATACTTGTGCTTGATGCAGACAGACCCTCTGGGGAGAGTGTGTGGTGACCAGGCAGCACCACCCCTTCCTGTTTAAGGGATATTTGCGTTTGGGGTCCCGGCCCTGTGCACCCTAGGGCTTCAGTTTGACCCTCTTGCCCAGTGTTTTTTCAGGCGAGGGTTTCCTCATTTTCCTCTTCAAGCCCACAGATGACTTAGTGCTTTAAATTTGGCCACTTCCTACAAGAACTAGCATAAATACACCATGGAAGCAGAGGTAATATTCAGTGTACTTTGCCTCTGATTTCAAATAACCTTCTGGAGCTTTCTTGTGCTGGGTCTTTTTCAGGTTTGTAGTAACAATGTCAGCAGTGTAAGCACACTATTTTTCCCCCCCATATGTATAACTTAACAGTGTAAGGATGCACTTGAGATCTGAGTTTGGGTCTTCTTAACTTCCTCCTGGTCTCTTGAGACTAAATTGTGTGTTAAGTGCCGTAGGATAGCCTGTAACTAGACCCTAGTAATTAAAATATGTATGTTTTTAAAGGGATATTTACTTTTTTTGTGTGTGTGTCTGTCAACAAATGCTTTGCCCTGAGGTGTACTAATCGTCTCCTGCTCGCTCTGATGAACAGTGAGCCAGGAGTCTGTGTAAGATGTGTCCAGAGAAAATTACAATGAATCAAGGCCCTTGTAAAGAGTTTCTAATGTTCATTAAGCACTTTCACCTTCTCTTATGAGGTCTACTAAGTTTCTATTAAAAATATATTACCTCTTCCATTTCTGTAGATGTAAAATAACAGTTAATGTTATGCATATGCTAAAGTGTGGTATAAACGTCAGTTGATTCTGTAAGGCAGTAGCATTCCCTCCATTTTATTGTTTGATGAAACAGAAAGAAGTCTAAATTACTTGCCTGAAGCTACAGACTGTAACGGTGGCAGAGATGGAACTAATCTGTATTTCTGCAGCCTCGTCCAATATTCTATCTTGCAGCTTACTGGCTTTTGCTATGAGGCACGGCATCTGCTGTACAGGGACTGCTTCACACAGTATATTTTTAACATAATGAAAGGCATTTCAGTATGGATACCTGACTTTTTTTTTTTTCTTTTGAGTGGTGATCATACCCTGCAGCTGATAGAGACCAGTTGATACTGTGATGAGTCAGCTGTGGGAGTCTTACATAAAGTAGGTCAATTTTTAAATCTCCTAGTCTGAAGCTAAAGAGGCTCCAGGTTTAAAGTTTATATTTTGTTTATGCATATTACTGATATTTCCTGCTTTGAACATAACTGGAAGTTCTTGAGGAAAGGGGAAATGTTTTCTGAGGATCATTTTGGAGTTGGGGTTTTTTGGCCATTTATATTGTATAGTGACTGAATTAAATCGACTTGCACTTGGGGAAGGAGAGGAAACACCAGCTGCTTTCATTTCAGAAGTTTCCAGTTTGCAGCACTTAAGCAAAAGGGAGGCTTAAACATCATTTTAAAGTAGAGAATAGAAAAGCAGGGACACGTTTATTATTTTTTATTGCAAGCACCCAGCTTTTGTGTGTTTTAGCAGATGTGGAATTTACAGAGGAATACTTGCATTGCTTCGAAGTACAAATTTACATTTAAAATATTTTCCTCCCCTCCCCCCCCCCCCCCCAAGTCCTTTACGTGGCTTGCTTTCCAACTATAAATGTAAACCAAGTGTAAATGATGCATTGTTTGCCTTAGTGGGCAGACAGTCTGAAAACAATAGTGCTGATGGATTTGACTGCCTCTGTGTGAGATTAATGGGACATTAACTTTCAAGTCTAATAATGCAGATTTTAGCATTTCCTAACCTGAGCATTCTTTAAATATTTCCTGGTACTGATAATGCTAAATGTCCCTTTGCTATGGGCCAAAGCTTCAGGTTTTTATGATGTAGCCCTTCACCTTCAATACAAAACTGCTTAACTTGTTGTGACTTTAGAGAAATGAATAATGGGGTATGGTACTGGTATGCTTTTTATACTTACTACTACTTTTTATTTAAAGCATTTGAAAGTGGTAGGAAGTTAATGGGAAACTTTCAAGCTGTAAATAGCTTGTGAAATTCAGGTCTGTCACGTGAGGAGTACTTGGTGCTGAAATTTAGATGCAAGAAATAATAGTATGCTTGCCAAAATGTATTTGGTGCTCTCTTACATCTTTGGTGAGTTGGTTGTTTTGCTGACTCACTGCTGGGAATACTGGATGTGGATTGGTTTTATTTAGAGGTGCTGGGTTTTGATTTGTAGGGATGGGTTTATTTCAGTCAGTCACAAAAAACATTTTCTCAACAAATCAGTAGGTAGAAGGTTTAAAACCATTTGCTGTTTCACTTGCTCGGGTTTCACACTTTCCCTGGTGTAATGACATCCTGTTCTGATGTTGTTCCTTCAGTAATTCAGCAGAGGCCTGGTATTTCCAGTGGTGGGCTGTGGGAAAGGAGTAAACCCTTTAATTATAGCAGCGAGGGCTTGTTTGAAAATATGCTAGCTCTCTACCCCTCCATGTGTGCTTGGTTTTTGTCTGTTGCTTCCTTATGCAGATGGAGGGTCTGAAGCTGTACATGCTGCTGTTCAACTTGCCCTGAAAGCATGGCTACAATCTGTGGCAAAGCTGAGCAGTGGCTGAGACATCATCATGCTGAACACCGTGTCTTGAGGCTCTTGGTTAGAAATTATGGCTCCCTGGTCTGTGAACAGATGAATGGTGTGAGTGTATCCCATCTGCTCCTGTGCAAAGTTTATCGATTTAATTTATGCTGCTGCAGGAAGCTGTTCAGAATGACCATCTTGGCTGACCATAGTAGCAAGTTAAAAGTGCTCAGGTGGAAATGGTCATTCCACCAGTTCATATAGGGAAGAATGGCATCTGGGTCTGTTTCAGCATTTCTGCAGCAAAGGTCTTATCCCAGACTGATGCATCATAAACCATAACCCATATTTTTATCTAGGGAAACGAACCTCTTATGATCAGGTGTAAAAATGGGATTGTGTGATTAAAAAGATGCCTTGAAAACAAAATGAGAAACCTGTAGTAACGTCTCCATACACTTTCAGCATCTAGGTCAGGCCTGTGAAGCAGGGGTGGTTTCTGGGCAAGTTCGCTTTAGTGGGTGTACGATTGCTACAGTTTCAGTTAGACATTCTGACACCACTGAAATCAGCAATAATGTGGTGATGTGCCCAGAGGAGTTTGTAGTTGCATCACTGGACAGGCAGGGCTTAATCCTTTCTAGACATCTATGTTCTGTAATGTGTAATCTGCTTGGCCTATGCAGCTTGGATTCTTGCTGGTTTTTCTGCTACGTGCTTCCCCTGATTTGCCCTGCATAAAGGCAGCTTTGGATGTGTGGCTGTTACTATATTGCTTTTACTTCCTAAAGGCTAGAAGAATCGAATTGAGAAACTGTGCCCTGCTGCTGTGCTCTAGGAGGGCTTGTGGAATTCCTGTCCCTGCCCTCAGCTTTCAGTTCTTTGAGGCTGCCTTGCTGCTCTGACATCTTTTGGATGACGTGATGGTTGCAGGAGATTAGCGTGTTTTGGCACAAGCACGCTACGATGACTGGCTAACGATATTTATAAAGTTCAAAAATAAACCATGGGAGCTCGTTCTGACATAATCTACTAATCTTAGTTTGTTACTTTGATGCTGTGTTGTCTGAGCCAAGTTAGGATAACTATATATTGCAAGCAATTAATTTTTAGGTTTGCTTGCAGATTAGTGTTGAAGTAATGCCTGCTTTAAATTAAGAACTATGGGAGTGTATTTTGAGAAATTTCCATCTCTTTCAATTATCCACACATGGAAATAGCTCTATACCTATTTTTAAAACAGATTTGTGTGAGTGGGTAGAGATATGTGGTCCCCAGTATTTCTGGACAATGTTGTGTCTTGACATTTTGACCTGAGGTTTTTTTCCTTCACAGCCCACAAAACCAGGATAGTGTTCTGTGCTCTTTCCCACATTTATATGTTAAGGGAAGGACTTTTTTGTCTTTGAGGACTGTGCTTTCTTCGGGGGAGGTGGGAAAGTCTGCTCCTTTGAGTAAACTTTAGTCTTGTGTTACGCATCCTGGTAGTCATGCTGGGTTTTGAGGAGTCCAATCAAGAGAGTAATCTTTGAGGCTTCTCATTGACAGGAATTCAGTTTCCTCTGGACCCTGACAATCCATTTAAACAGCTAATAACTTTTTTTCCTACCTACACGTGGGAATGACTTGTGTTTGTAAGAAATACAAAGAGGAATTTGCCAATGTAAAGGATGCAAGTCAAGTGAATTGCAATGCACAAAACTTTTTTGAGGTTGCTACTAATGAAGTGGACAGAAACAGTCTTAGACAAGAGTCTATCCAATGTCTCAGTCTTTGAGATGCTTCCCATTATTTTTATTAGTTGTTATATTTAGCATATAATTTTTTATTGTTTTAAAGCTAGAAATCTTTAAGCCCCAAAAGTCCGTAGACTAGAAATAGCATTTAGACTTTTAAGTTGCTGCAGGCTACCACCATATGTTTATAGCTTTTTTTTTCCTTCTTCTTTTTATAAGGTGCCTGTTAAGCAGACTAAGGGTGATATAAAGAAAGGATATAGTTCCTTCTTTATTTCATGGGTATTACTTTCAGCCAGTTTGTCCCACAGAGTTCTTTTTGGTACATCAAAGTTGTAAGCCAAATCTCTCAGCTGCAGTGTGCATGCTAAAAGTCCTGTGATACAAATTTCCAGCCCTGCACATATGCCAGATCAATTAACTTCTTAAGTCAATTCAAGCTGAAAAAAAGTAGAACTGCTTCTGTTGCAGTTTCAGCCCTACAAAACTTGGTCCAGACTTTTGAGTTCATAAAACTCAAAGCCTAGATAAAAGAAGGTTTTCTGTTATTGTTTGTGAAGTTGACTGATAACTAGGGTGGTGTTGTATGTGATTCCTTTTTGGGTGATGTTCCAAATGACTGGCCTTAATGCGTATGTTTTTCACAGAAGGATGACATAGATGGATGTCTGAGAAGTGGTTTTCAGATTGATTGTCACTTTTTTTACCCCTTCTTGAAGCATAGTGATGATGAAAATTCTAATGGCCTATTGCTATGGTGCAGACTGGCTTTCTGAGACCAGGGAACATTCTTTTCTGTTTCAGATATAAAGCAGAAGTTAATGTGTTGGAATGGTATTTCCTCTAATCATTTATTAAAAGCTGTACTATGCCCAAGGAAGATTGTGAGAAGGTTGTTAGCTTTCAGTCTTTCTGCTGGTGAGGCCTTTATCATAAGTTTGTAAAGCTTTCACCAATGTTAATTTTTTTCCTCTAGTTATTCAACATATAATGAGGACACAGTAATATCACTTTGTAAGACAGGAGGCTTCGTGTTACTTACAAGCTGGAGTTACAGCATGTTACGGTAACTGTAACTTGTGAATTATTTATAACCCAAGAAATAATGGTTGTCCTAATGGCCAATAATTTTGAAGCTGGCTTTTACTTTTTTTCAAGTCTTTGATGCCTTGAACCAGTAAAAACTACAAAAATAAGCAGCTTTCAGGAGAAGCTATCCTATCCTGTTCTACTGCTCTTTCTTTCTATCTGGTGGCAATGTCCTGCGTGTAGCTTTTGTGTTTTGCCTTCGTTAACATCATTGTGACTGTGGAGACCAGTAAGCTGCCTGATGCCACAGTTTTATGATTGCTTTGTGCATGCAATCCACTGAAATATGTGGCCTAGCTTTCCTCTGGCTGCCTGTTCCCCCTCCTGCATGCCAACATGTGTCCCAGGTGATGATGACTCCCATGGCAGACTGGGGACTTTACAGGTTAAACGTGAACTGACAAAATATGGGTAATTTGTAATGTGAGTTCATCTAATATTGCAGTTTATGATTAGCTGTAAAAATACTTGGTCTGGGGAAAGTGTGACAGGAACGCAAAATGAAGTGTCAAGGGAGGGGTAGGATTGCTTCTTTTAGCTATAGTATGAGCTTAAATGGGCTGTGAAATTATGACTAAATAGAAGTCAAGATACATGTTTTATTTCCTAGAAAACAGAATTAGCTGTCTTTGTCTGCTCTAAGGATTGTTTAGGCATGGATTTTCCTGTACTGTTCTGCTGGAAGTGTGGTGAATTTTAAATAAGATTGAAATTAAGTTAGGCCACACAGTTGAAAATGAAGTTGAAGGTACTTGTACCTGCGGTCATGGTAGTGTCGTAATCATTTCCATAGTGCTAAAATATGTTGGAAGAGGATTAAAAATGTGTTATGCTTGCTTAGATAGGATTTGAACAATTCTGAACTGGAACAAGAGAAGAAAAAAAAGGGAAGGAAAATAAAATTAAGATAGTTGTGCTATTGGAAGGTGAGTTTCACCACAAAGTGTGACAGAAGTACTCTTTTTTTCAGTTCAACAGACCTGTGCACCCACCCCACAGTACAAGAGCTCCACTGTAGAGGTGAAGCCTTGTACCATTCTACTTTCTACAACAAGGACCTGCTTACAGAAGGGAGTTCCTCCAGAGATTTCCCATGACTTTATTTGTTTTATCTTTTACTACTGAAAAACATGTTCAAATAACTTTTCTAGTTAAAGCCACTCATATCTATTGGATGTGCAAGTGAACTGAAGTGCTGATGTATTTTTGTCCCAGGTTCCTAAGCAGTGTGAAAAGGCCAAACCATATCAAAACCAACAAGCTACAAAACCAAAGGTTTCCTTTAATTATAGGAACATCAGAATATATGACATCTCATTCCCTTTTCTCACCATTGATGTCACCATTGGTAACCTTGATCTTTTCCTCATAGTATGGTGCTTTGGCTGTATCTGTGCAACTAGAGATGCATACAAAGTAAGGTCATTGAAATTACCAGGCTTAAAAAATAGTTAAGCCAGTGGTCTTCCTCCTTACTCCACATCCTCATCTTCAAGCAGTCTGGTTTCAGTGCAAGCCTGCAGGGGCCTCTTAGGGACACGGCTAAGGGAAGGACAGGGCACAAGGACCTCTTCGGTTTTGCTGCAGATTAACAAGACACGTGGAACTGCACCCTCAGTTTCAGTCCAGCAAGGTACTGTACCACGTGCCTGTCTCAAATGTATGAATACTCTTACTGACGTCAATTGAAGTACTTGGAGCTTGTGAGTTAAGCACATGCCGAAGTGCTTTTCAGGGCTGAAGACTCTGCCATTCCAGTGTGAGAGTGTGTGCAAGTATTTGCAGGCAGGAATGTTAGTTTTCTAAGAGGGTGATAGCCATTTCATGGTTTTAGTGGCTTTAGGCGATAGAGTCTTGCCAGGTGGTTTGTTGGGTTTTGTTTTTTTTTCCTCTCTCCTGAACAGTTTCTAGTATCTTTATTTAAAATGTGTATGTGTGCATAGTACTGGCATTTTTTACAGTTTACTTCTTCCCACACCCCCCATCCCCTTTCTCACCCTCTTGTCTTCCAGTCCCTTTCTTTTCTCTCTCTCATTCCTCTGTATTTCTCTGACTGGGTTCCCTGTCTGAGGAAATTGGCTCTTACGAAGCTGTTGCCATCTCTTTGCAAAAAAAGCAATGTGAACGGTTGTTGCAGTGTGATTTTTCTTTTCCTGAAGGCCAGAGGGGAAGATGAGGAAAACTTCTTGCAGTTCATTTTGGGGGCATCTCCATAGGAAATGTTTCGGAAGAGGAGGGATTGCACCATTGCTACTTGTCTCTCAGGCCTGTGTGCAGAATTGGGTGCTGGTTATAGGAAATACTGTCTGTGTACTAATGTTATGCAAGGCTTGGCAAACTGTTAATGTGCAAATACTGTGGAGATAAAGTAGAATGTGGTCCTGCTCATTCCTTTTTACAGTCCTTTTTCGAACTTTTGGGAAATTGAATCCTGCTGATGTGAGCATTCAGGAAAAGCTAATTTCATAATTCAAATACATTAAAGGCTTTTATTTATAAGACATTAATATTCATGCTCTTTTAGTCAAGAGCAGTGCTGTGTGACGTGACTGACCAGTCATAAGCCCAGTGCCTAGCTTTCATTATTGAAAGGGTTTCTGCAGTCTCCATTAGAGTATGACCTTCTGAAATAACTAAAGGTGGTCAGATTTCTTCCGGGTTGGGTGGCAGACCAGATATAATGATTTCTGGGCCCTGCTGCTTTGGAGAGCAGGAATGCAGTTTTCACCATGAATATGTTAAGAAAAGTATGACCTCTTAATGTCTTCTGGGTAATACAGTTTCTTCATATCATTCTTAGTATGTCACTGTAATACTGCTTTAGTCTGGCTCCACTGAAAGCTGGTGTTGTATCACACCAAAGAAGGAAATGTGTTTGTGATGTAGGTAATCATGGTTTTTTCTCTCAAAAGCATATTTTCTTACATTCTTGTGGATTCCTTTTCCTTTGTGGTGTCATTTTATGCCTATTACTCTTGCAGTGAAGGATGCAATGAAATTAATTCCCTGTGGGCATTTTGGAAATTACTGGTTCACTAATTTGGATGGAGTGAGGGAATAAACTATTACTACTTTTTTTTTTTTTTTGATAACTTTTCTCAGTTCCTGCCAGGGAGGAGTCTGTAATTTTTCCTGTTGCAGCCAGCCAATTTCCTAGTGCATTATAACCCTTGGTCTACTTGTGCCTGATGACAGGTCAAGCCATTCCTTATAGCTTCCAAATGGGACCAAGAGTGGCATTCCTGCACACACGCCTGTCTGTACTGTGTCATGCTTTCCCCTCTGGAATAGTGTTGAGTTAACCACAGAGATTCCCTGGCAAAGTGTTCAGAAGCTTTTGAGTTTTTCTGGATACACCTTTGTTTCTTTATTTTCTTCCTGTGGTTTTTTAGGTCCTCATTCACCTTCCATACTGACCTAGGGACTGCCAGGTTACCAGCTCTGCAGAATCCATCTCCTTCATGTGATTTTTTTGCAGAAGTACTTCAAAGTGTTGTCATTTTATGGCCTGAACGCTGCAAGCATAACCACAGCTGCATCCAGGGCTTTGTCAGGGAAGCAGGAATGTGTGCTTAGCTCTGGAGAGAGAACCTGCCGTCTGGCACAGTATGCAAAACCAGTATTAGTATTGTGAGAAAAATGTCCAGGATGTATATCCAAGGTTAGAGTCCTGTGGAGACTTGCTTGCTCTTGAGTGCCTGGTTATATCCTGCCACTGTCCCTGTCTTTAGCCATCTCAACAATATTTTACCACTTTTACTTTTGTTTTCTCCCTTATCATTGTGTTGTGGTCATGCCTTCAGAAGGCCAGCTACAGCTTGGCTGACAGGCATGTTAGCTTAGGAGGGAAATGCTGCTTCATCATTTACAAAGGAAGAATATATATGAGCACACTTTGAAGACTTTGAAGATGTTTGTTCAGGCATGCTTTAAAGGTGTTCTGAAATTTGCTCTCAACTATCCTCTGTATAGATGATTTATCACCAGTCTTCTTTTTCCATGGAGCAGTAAATCACACCTAGGCTGAAAGGTTATTCTTTTTCCTTAAAAGGCTGAATACTTTTGCACTACTTTTTCTTTTATTTCATGCTCTCCAAATATTCAAGTATTTTTTTCCCACCATGGAAGACTCAGTATTTTAATTGGAAACCTGCATCTTTGAAATCTGAAGCAACATAGTATAGCACTAAACTTTGGAAAACTCTTGGTGGAAGAATGCCATTGAGATAGTTCCAGCAGGTTTCCAAATTTCCAATCCACTGACTTTCTCAGTAATTAGATCACCTTTTAGAATAGAATAGAATGAACCAGGTTGGAAAAGACGTTTGAGATCAAGTCCAACCTATCACCCAACACCATCTTACCAACTAAACCATGGCACCAAGTGCTTCATCCAGTCTCCTCCTAAACACCTCCAGTAAAAGCAGTATTATTATGAGTATTATTATTATTTGCAGTAAAAGCAAATATCTGCAGTTGATCTGAGAGTGTTAATGCATAGTTTAATTTCAATACACATGAATAATGTTAAGCCTGTGCATAAACTAGTCCTGTTAAGGAGAAGAACGGAATAATAGGTGATCTCTTGAGGCAAACCTCTGAAACAAGAAGTAATATCTTATAAATTTTTAAGCATGTAAGAAAGAAGATTGAATAGCTGGCATTATTTGAGACAAAAGAGTGTAAGAAAATTCCAAGACTGTCTGACCTACTGTACATCTTCAAAACTAGGACAACATCTAGCAAGGGAAATCTCAGTTATAGCAGACTGGTTATCGGGGCTCCTAATCCTGTCATAGATAAGAGAACATAAAACTGTCAAGCCCAGGGTTTTAAATCTGTGTCTCCCAGGTTGCTGTATTTGCATCGGTTTTGATTTTTAAAAGCTCGGATTGTTTGGATGGTTGTGCAGAAGGTCTCTAGGGAGAAAGCAAGACTATTTCCACAACGACATGACCTTTAGGTTCTTGAAGGTGCGAGTGTCTGCTCTCAGGGCTACCTGTAGCAAAACTCTACTTGTCCTTTACATTCCCATGGTTCATACTTCAACATGAGAAAGTTATCTGGAGCAAAGTGTAATGGTATACAGCCTCATACTTTCAAGTGCTTGGCTTGTCCGATGCCTGTCTAAGCAAACTTTCTCAGCTTTTCTGTGTTGGCAAGATCAGTACTGTCACTGTTCTTTCTGTAGAAGATTCATGTGTCTGGCTCTTCCTGGGCTGTGTTGGAGAGATGCTTTATTATCACTTCTGAAAATTGCCTCTGCCCACATTTTCTTGGCCCAGCAAGTCTCCTTGTTGTCAGTTTAACTTTCTGATGTGGAAGACCAACGCCACTATTACTGAGGCTCAATAGCAACCTACCTTTGGATGGCTGTTACTGTTGTGATAAAAAAGGATACAAGGTTGGTTGCTCATTGATTTGTGCTTTTTGGCTATCTTCCAGCATAGAACTGACTTCATTATGCAAGAGTTTCAGAACAGTAGAGAGTTGTCCATTTATTTCTTTCAACTGTTATTGAGCTGACAGCTTGCATTTGGAGGGTCATATATTCAAAAGCTGCCAATTGGATCTACTTGATGTTAGCCAAATGTGGCACAAAATCTGAAGTGCATTTTCTCCCTAATACCTCCTCTTCTTTTCCCCCCCTTAACTTTTTTACCTTCTGCTTTCCCTCTCTCTCTTCCCCTTTCCCACAGTTCCTCCTGATGAAAATAAAAGAGACAATGCTACAAATAAAAGGATTTTTTTTTGTTGTTTTGTTGCCTGTAATTTTGGTTTCTATTAATAAGATTTTAGTTTCTCCAGCTAGTTCTGCTTTGTGGAGAAACACTCAGGTTTCAAAAATACTAAATGGAAGATATGGTGAAGGCCGCACTGGGAGTATTGTGTCCAGTTCTGGGCTCCCCAGTTCAAGAGGGACAGGAAACTACTGGAGAGTCCATTGAAGGGCCATGAGAACAATTGGAGGACTGGACCATCTCTCTTACCAGAAGAGGCTGAGACACCTGGAGCTTTTTAGCCTGGAAAAGAGAAGACTGAGAGGGGATCATGTAAAGGCATAGAAATGTGTAGAGGGTGGAGGTCACAAGGATGCAGCTGAGCTCTTTTTAGTGGTGGCCAGTGATAGGACAAGGGGCAGTGGGTACAAGCAAGAACACAGGAGGCTTTGATAGAACTTAAAGAGAAACTTCTTTACATTGAGGGTGGTGGAGCACTGGAACGCACTGCCCAGAGAGAGTGTGGAGTCTCCTTCCCTGAAGACTTAAAAATCCCTCATGGACATTGTGTTCCTCTGCAGCCTGATACAGGTGTACCTGCATTGGTATTAGACGATCTCTAGAGGTGCCTTCTAACCCCTACAATTCTATGATTTTTTCATCTTGCTATTTCTGCTAACCATACTGCTACCTCTAAGGTAGCTGCTTATTTTCACATTGCTCCTTGTGATTCTGTTTTCCTCCTGCTTCATCAGTGCTCTCCACTACTCTTTCAGTACCTTTAATTGGAAAGTCGCCATTTGGAAGCCTGTGTTTAGTCATCAGTGGGAAGTCTGCCTACTTAGCCGAGTAATTTCTAGAAGGAGAAGTGGAGGGAAGACAAACCATGCACAATATCTGTCTATGTACTCCTTGAAACCGGAAAGTGTATTTCTGTTGTGTACCCGGAGAAATGGTTTCCTCACATTGAGAAGCTGTGAAGACAGGCTTGAAGTTCTTTCATGTCAGTGTGATAGCACCTTCAATTCTTCTAAGTGTTTTACGCAATGTAGCTGCTTTTATTTTCTGTGCATTTCTGAAAACACGTGCTTTTGTGATTCAGTCTTAAATAAGTGTTCTCAATAACTAAGCAAGATGAACTTCATAGTCTATGTTACAGACAACTTTATTTTGATTTCTCTGGCCTCTATTTTAAATCCCATGTTAAGTGCAGTGGAAGAATAGAGTTTCAGCTCTGGACCCCAATGTCTTCTGCCTGTGAAAACTTTTCTTCAAATAATTACTTTAAATTACTTTCCCTAAGTCATTCCTAACTCTCTTTTTCAGCACATATTTTTTTCACTTTACAAGTACATAAATAATGTAATCAATACCTGACTGAATATTACTGTTTAATGTGTTTAGCTGTTCACTTTAGACTCGAAAGAAACTCCCAACAAAGGTGTTAGAAGAAAGCATGTGCACATCCACTTCCTCTATAAGTATGTCTGAAATTCCTTATGAGCTCAAGATTGAGAATACTGATAGTTACTTCACTTTGTAGCTATTTATATGTTTATCTTCCAGAAGTCTGTGATACATTTTATACCATCAATGTGGATTATTTCTTAATTTTGTATTGTTTCCTAGTTAACTGATATTCTGTAATTACCTGATGCACTGTGGCTGTGTGTAAATGAAACTATGGAATCTGTTGTCAGTTAACAATCGATGCGGTTTCCATATTTTTTTTGTATGTTATAAATTGCCTATTAGAGCTAATTTTCCAGGGCATCTCTATCTCTGTTCTTAATGCAATGCAGAATATTTTACAATAATGCCTAGGTTAACAATGATAGTCTTGCTGTATTGTGCAAAAAAGGCTTCTGTGCAGACCCAGCTGGGTTTCAGGCTTAATTCATTGCTCTATGGTGGGATCACCACAGCTGCTGTGGGGCCTTTACAAATGCAAAAAAGCTGTCAGTGTTTGTTTCATCAGATGCATAAGTGATGAGGCCAAGTTGAGGAATCCATTCCAGCGCACGGTGTGCATGCTGGAGGCATTATTGTTTACAGAATTAGTGTCTTAATGCTTTAAAATACATAGTGCATGTTTTGCCTTGGAGCGAAATATTTTAGGGGTAAGATGTGGTTTAAGGAGCCTCTTCAGTTTAGTCCCTTCTTCTAACAGTGTTTGACCCGACTCATGTAAATGTGACTCAGAATTATTCCGCTGTACCTGCTTTGATCACAAATAATTCAGTTCTCCTCCTGTCTTGTGTATCCTTTCTTTTTTTTTCCTGCTAGTAGTTTGATTATCATAAGCACTCACAATTAAATAATTGCACAGCTTGAATGCAGATTTTTCTCTCCCTTAACTGTCAGCTGGGAGAGTTGCACTAACAGTCTCCTATGGTCACCAGAAGTCAGAGTCCTTCTTTTTGCTGTCACGGCTTGAAGGAGGTTCCTTCCAATCAATTAGAGAGTAACGAGGATTGGTTTCAGAGGGTGCTGCTTAAGAATGCAAAGCATGCCTCCATGGTGGGGTCAGGCACACAGTTCCTCTACCAATTCTCCTTTTGCTTGAGGCTCCAGGAATGTAACGTGGAGCAGGGCTTTTGCGTAAATGACCCCAGACTGGCTCTTGGAGGGTAGAAGGAGGGGGGGTGGTGGAGGGACTGGATTCAGGTCTTAAATTATTTTTCTGTGGGAGCGTTCATGTGATCTTTCAGTCTTTGTTGCAGTCTGTTAGCTGCATGCGTGAGGTTTCATTAGGGCACGCCACCCTTCCCCGTATCATGTAACTCCATCAGTAACAGGCATTGCAGGAATTTTAACTAATGCGCTGTTTAAGCCGTCGTCACTGTGATTTTATTAAAAGTGCTTGCAGTGTGGAATTCTGCTAATGCTGTAGAGTTATCTGTTATGCAAATTGAATGTGAGAATGGGCTAGTGGGATTTGTTGTCTGTATATTGGGGACCTGTCTTTTGCATTTGGAAATTAAATGAGTTAATGGTGTCGGCACAGGCTGTGGCTGGAATGTTCAGGCAGACTTTGCTTCCATGGCTGGGGATGCAGTATTGCCTCCAGAGCAGCCGAGTTTGGTTTGCAGGGAGGCACATCTCTCTGAAAACGTGCTTGCTGCTGATACGTGCTGGGCCTGTGTGGGGTGAGTTGAATAACATGAGAGTAGGATAGCCTAGGCACAGTCATATACAAATTAGATTATGAGATTTTGGCTGGTTGTCATGGCTGGGCAAAGCTGTCTCCTTTGGCTCTTCTGCCGTTACGCAGGCAGATTCCTGTATTGGAGCAAGTGATGTTTACCTCAGTGCACAACTGGTAATATCCATGTTTGCTGGCTAAACCATTGGCCTGTGGCTAAAGCAGCATTTCTCTAGATGGGATGTGAGATGAAGATACTGTTGAGTACTTTCAGGTGAAGTAAGATTTGCTGCTTCACTGAGGTATAGGAGCTGCTGTAGCCCAGCAGACATGAGAGGACTCAGCCCCTGCCTGCACTTGGCTTCTATTTGAAAGATGAGGCTCAAAAGATGGCCATTCTCCTCTTCTTCTGCTGTTCAGGGAGCATGTTGCTTGCAGTGCTCCTTCTGCCAGCACTTAGTAGCTAGAGAAGAAGCAGCAGCCAAAAGAAATTCCTACCTGGCAACCAGTGCCCTTCATTGCTCCCTTTCCCTCACCTTACTTACAGTTGCTCTAAGCACTACCATTTACTTCCCTTGGAGTCTCTGTTGCCATTTTATTTTTTGTTCACTGTGAGACTGACCACGGTGTGGGAAGGCTGATGGAAGATTGCCAAATAGGTTGTAGTGGCAGGACCTGCAGGGTCCCTCCAGCCTATAGATTGGCAGAAAGGTAGTTGTCTTTAAACTGCAGCTGATGAAACTGCAGTGTAGTGCTTTCTCTTGACAGAGATGGAAATGAGTTGAATGTTTTCTGAGGGAGGTGATTTTAAGAAAAAGTAAAACCTCCTTGGCAAAAGGTCTGTCCGTTTTTAAAGGTTAGGCCTCTCGGTGCAGTGGTTTGGCTTTGCACGCTTGGAAATTAAATGTATGACCACGCTATGGGGCATTTATACAGTGGGGGTGTGGAGTTAGGAGTAGCCTTTGGTCATGCCTGCACGGGCAAGGCTGAGCTGGGAAGCTGCTTGTTTGGTGTGTGGAGCACTGCTATGCTAAGCCTCAGGAGTGGAAACGTTTTTGTGAGGCACAGAGTCTCCTCTCAAGCAGAAAGCAGGTGCTGGAGTGCAAGGAGGTAAGGTTTGTGCCACAGTGTGGCTGGATCCAGCACACAGGCTGCTTCCACAGCCCCTTTTCACACAGTGACCTAACATTGAGGCTTCTGTGCTGCAGCGGACCCTATTAAGAGTCCAAATTCTGTCCTGACTGCCATGAGTGTGCACCCTGAGGGGGCGGGGTGGAGGCAGCTGAGCTGCCTCCTGAGATCTCCCTCAGCTTTGTTTTTCCACAGGCTGTCCACTCTTCTGTAGGTCGAGAGGCAGAAACAAAGGAACAGCCATTAAATCCAAAATATGGAAGGAGCGAAAAGGGAGCGTGTCTTTTTCCCCTCCTCCCGGGGCAGGCTGGTTAGCTGACTGCACTGCCTGCCCCTGGGGTGGCTGCTGCTGCATCCCTGCATCTCTATCCTTACCCATCACAGCATCCTTACTGCTGAGTCTTGTCTGACCCTCCAGTTTGAGCTTAGAGTTAGAACTGCTTCATGGAAATATTTTAAAAAGGAAACCAAATTATTTACTTTTTATTTTTTTTTTAATAAAACAGACATAATTGCATAACCAGGCTTTGGGAAAAAAAAAATAATCAAATTTTAAGCCAAATCAACTTTGTGGCTTCCTGTTGCTCTATGGATTGCTGGTATCTTGCCAAATCATGTTGGTGAGGAGAACACATCAGTAGTTACATAGAGCTGTGGATACATTTAGATGTACTGAGAAAAGGAGTAGTAGTGTTTTAGGTGTAATAAGCATTTTTATTATTCTTATTTATTAAGATTTCTCCCCCTGCTCCCATATGTTAAGCTACTAATGAGGAAGTAATGGAAATTGGGATTCCAGCTTTATATGTAGACTTGTGAATGCATTGGCTTTGGAAATAGTTTTGTCAGTGTTAATGTGGATGTTTGCATTGGGAACTTACTTCATCATAGGAGGCTTTGTTAAGCAATTGTCCCCTTGCTGGTGAATTGGCTCTTCAGAAGAGCTTATTTTAATTAGGCTTTGTTTGGAAACATGGCTCAATCTACTAATTGAGGTAGGTGCTACTTCCCTGTGGACGTCTCACAGTGTTATTGCAAAACTGCTGGATATTTGCTTTTCAAGCCTACTTCTTCTGTCGTATTTGCATGAGAGAAAGACAGTTGTGTGGCAAGAGCTTTGTATTTTATACTAGGAAATGGAAACAACTTCAAGAAGCACGTGGTTCAAAACAATATTCCAAAACGCTCTTCTAGGAAATTGGATTTTGGATGACAAATGTGGAGTTAATATAGTTTTACTAATAAAACACCGAGGCTTTGGAAGCAACAGATTGGCCTTGGGGAAGTGGTGGTGAGCACTGAAAACACTGTTGCACACTCTGGGGTGATACAGAGCTCTTTGTTTGATACTCACCTTCACTGGTGAGCTCACCTCTTCCTGTGGCAATTGTAATGTAGGAGAGAACTCCTTTCAGTGCTTCAGTTGGCAGAAGGCATGGTAATACGTGGCTATCCAGTCTGCTTCTCCTGTAAATAGTTTAGCTGATGTTCAAGGCTGAGGGGGATACAAAACAAATTCTGAAAATCTTTCAGATGTTTTAATTAAAAGTGATGGAAGTGGAGAATTGGAGTGCTTCTGTGCTAGGACAGTTTATTGAAACATGCAGCTTAACCAGTTGGACTGCAAGGTGGAAAATGCTGGAGATTGTATATCTGAATTAAGCAATTTTAATTTGGTCTTTCATCTGTGTCATTACCGAGGGATATCCTGCAGGCTGGTTTAATGAACTCAATCTAGAGGTGTGTAGAGGCACATCTCTTTGCTTGACAGCAGCAAGATGGCATGCTATGACTGGCAGACATATCTTCAGCTTGTGTAATTGTCTGCTCTTGTCATATGATGACAAATGGAGCGATGATCATATTAAACAACAAAAAAGTTCAAAGTAACACGAAGGCTCTGAATAAACTCTTGGAATCAAAGAGATTCTCACATGACAGCATGTCAGCATGGGTATTTTTAGCCTGAATTAATGCAGCTATAGGAAATTCCCCTCCCCCAGAGAAGTATTACTGTGTTAAGTTAAATGTCAGTCAGAATTTTTAGCTTAAATTCTCAACTTCCTACAGGTGTGGGAGCTTGTCTCATCAGCCCTCTGTCTATCTTGCACATGCAGGAAAAGGTCAGTAGGGTTCAGGAAAAAAAAAAAAAAGAAAAGAAAAAAGACTTTGTATCTGAAGTTTGTCTGCTGGCTGACAAAGCTGATTTTTTTCCCTCCCCCCCACTTTTAAATGGTTTTGTCCAATCCAAGATGAGATCATACAGAAAAAATTCATCAGGAGCTGAGCATAGTCTGGAGTTTTGGCAAATAAGTCTGGGTGGAATAGACATCCCTCTCTTCCCTTTCTCTATGCAATTTCCCTCATCACAGATGCAAGCTGGTGCACTTTTGTGTACGTTTTTCTGCAGAAGAAACTGTCTATCTGATGAAGTCTGAAGTCAAGTACGAGAAATAGGTTTCCTTTTGTGAATGAGGATTCGACAGAAGGGAAGTAATCTTCTGAAATAGCCAGGAAAGTTGTTTTAAAACAAAGTGGAGTACTGAAGCATTGGGAAATAGGACCTGCAAAGTAAAGAGCATGTGGGACAGAAACTCTCCCCCCGCCCTGGCAGGAACTGGGACTGAGTAGAGGTGACACTGGGAGAAAACAAGTCATAGAGATAGCCAGCTTTATTCACTTCTTGGTGGTTATAGTTCCACTTTGGTCAGGCAAGTATCTGTCACAGTTTAAAAGAAGATTTTTCTCCCACCTGCCTTTCTTTCTCCCCACATTTCCCCACCCCACCCCTTCCCCCCTAATTTTTCTATCTTTTGACACCGGAAAAAGTGTTTTCAGCAATTAAAAACCCACATATACTACTACATGTGGCCAGATTAAAATTTCTTCTTTACTTCTGGGTTGCTGTTCTGTGGTATCTTGGCTCCAACAGCACATTTTAGATGCTGTTCCCCAAAAAGAATTCTTCAGGGCAGCTGCCCTGTCATGGGGCTTTGTTGCTCTGATAGACATGGGGATAGATTGCCCAGCCCAAAATTCAACAGTACTTGTCTCAAAACAGGTCTTTAATACAGCCTTTTTTCCTTTGTTGACTGAGTTAGTTTAGTAAATGGCAGGCCTCATCTTTGTGCTTTCTGAGGTATACTTTGGGATTTGAAAATTTTTACTTCAGTGGTCCTGTAGTGGTTTAATTGTAATGAGAATAGTGCTTTGCACATGTACGCCTCATTAGCTGGTACAGCTGTAACTCTCAATTTCAGCAAAAAGTAGTCTTAGTCAAAAGATTGCCTATGTAAAAATAGCCCTGTACTACTCAACAGTTAAACCTGTGTGAAATATGCCACTTAACTAGCTCTGTGTATCACGTCTCTCAGTGCATTGGCAGAGCTAATTTTTATTAGCAGTTTTATTTTTAACACTTGTGCAACTTCCACATTATACAGAAATTGCATGTAGCTGCTGCTTTGGTTACAAGTATGAGTAAGGCTTCATCTGTATCAAGAAAATGAGTGACGTTAGAAAGCCTAAGTAGGATTCTGTACCTACTTGTGGATACAGTTTCTTATCATTTCTTTAAATGGTGCTAATGGAGTCATAGAGGCGAAGCAGCAGGATTAATTTTTCACTAGTGCTCATTTAAATGTTGAATAAATCTGAATCTTTGAATTGTTGCAGGAAAACCAGTTTGGTTTGCAATCTCAGAGCTTCAGAAAAAGCATTTTACTCTTTTTTGTCCTAGTACCTTTTCTTTTTGTACTAGTACATTTTGACATGATGAGCCATGAAGTGCTGACAAACCTGCACCCTGTGTTGCTGCCAAAGCTTCTTTAAGTATAAATGTACTTCAAGATCTGCTGCCTTAACTCTCCTCTTTTTAGTACAGATGGAAATTTAGGAGTAGAGTTGATGTAGCCTAAAAAAGGAATAAAGCTAATTGGGCCCATTTGATTGTTTTATGGCTTGAAAAAATAGGCAGTAGATTAACTGAAGGTGCCATTCAAAATCTGGACCATTCATGCAAAGATGACAGAGAAGATGGAGATAGGTTGCAGAAGGCTTTAAAGTGTGAAATATCAGAGAAAAGAGTCGAGAAATGTAAAGACGGAAGTGATCAAGCCAACATAGAGTTACAGAAATGATTTCTGTGAAGTATTCTGGCGAGATTCATCAGCATGGAGTGAAAGAATATTGCAGTAATGGGGAAAGAAAAGAAGAGAGTCTTTTGCAAAGCATTTCAGCTCAGAGGAAGATTTTTGTCTCTGTGATGTTTTGCAGGAAGAATTGGCAAGATATGTCCCTGGTATGAATACTGGTGTCTGCAGAGTGGTTTGAAACACTTGATAGCCATATCGTATTTTGAGTGATGGGTTGTGAGTCGGCAAGTTGCAGGCTTTACAAAAACTGTTCTTGCAGTTGTGTGCAGAAAGGTGGGGGCTGGTTCTGTTATGACTCTCTCAACAGTAAGGGGAAGAGATTGTCAACTCTTAAATCATCTGTCTTCATTTTGGAAAAGGTACAGGCAGCATCTTCAGGGACACTAGAAAATGGCTTGTTTATTGGGGCAAACAGTCCACTTACTCCACATCTCAGCAACCATTTCCATGTTGGTTTTAATCAGAGATTCATTTACATGCAAGCCAGCAGCTTACACGTGGTGGATGCAGTTGTCAACTGGCATGCCAGCGCACAGTCAAGTGCTCTTGGTTAAAACCACTCATCAGCTGCTTGGGTAGTTGCCATGTGTTGGTCAAGATGATTGTGTAGCATCTTTCAGTTGAGCAGCATAAATTGGAGTTACTGGGCTGGAAAGGATGCATCTTCTCTTATCAACCTCTCCTTGGCCTTATTTCTGCTACTAATGGAGAATATGTATGGGTGTATGTGTATACCTCTGTGTATGTGTATTTGTATATGTGACCCAGATGAGGTAGTGTGAGGTTTCTAGTAGTTTGAGAGTCCAGTGGGAAGGATTTTTTTTTGATTGATACAGAAGATGCTCTTTGTGAAGGTTGGCATTGTAAGGTTTTTTCCTGTCCATTTTTTTGCTAATCCATGTTACTTAAATGGCTTTGAACTTTCTGTCCCTCATACTCTTGTTACCCTTCTGCCATACATGTCTACTTTAAATTGTGTAGCAGCAATATGGCATTATGGGGTTCCAGTTGGATTAAATTGCTGGACTTCACACTAGTCACCTCATACATAGGACAAAGAAGAGATTGCAGCCATTGCTGCATGCTTTTTTGTTCAGTAGTTCAGGACTGTACAAACAAGCATGTTAAACACTGGATTCTTCAAAATAAAAAGCTGTACCTTTCCCTCTGCCTCTATGCTATTTCTCTCCTCCCTTTCATCTTCTGCCCTCACCTTTCCACAGAAATTCTTGTCTAGAGTTTGAGTGTAAAAAACTGTCTCCAGACTTTTGCAAAAGGCTTGGGGACTTTTTAGACCCGTATTGATGCATTTCAGTGTGTTACCCACTGGTTTTTTTACCCTGGCTGCCAGGGCTTCTGGTACTGTCCTGGATTGCCTTTCAATTCCAAGCTAGTTGCTGCAACTGACATGCTGACTCAGTATGAAAATGTGTTCATTTCACAGAGTAATTCATGATCTCTTGCTGATCCTGAAGTCATCTCTATGTCTCAGATTCATGTAAATATTTTGGAGAGAATCTTTTCCATTCTGTAGGCAGCCCCGTTAAATGAAAATATCAGTGGCGGGTAACAAGTGGCAGGATTAGTGCTTGCCCTAGCTTGCAGAGGAGAGGTTTAGTGCCTGGAGGGTGTAAGCAGTACAGCCACAACACCTCTGTTACCTACTTCAGAGTCAGTTATAGAATTTGAAACTATGTACTAAGGAAGAATAAAGCGCATGTAAATGTATTACTGTTTCTATTGTAGCACTTCGGGAGGATAAAAAGAGAGAAAAACTTCCAATAGCTCTGATGATAGCCTGCCAGAGTAAATGTTGGCTCTGCAGCAATTGTGGTAATGTAGCTTTTTCTCGAAATCTGTTTGACTTAAATGAGATCAGGGCCAAGCTGAGGAATGAGTTTCTGTGCAGTGCCAACTCTGCCGCTTCCAGGATTCTCTGGGGTCTGCAGATCTCCCGGTACCCGTCTCCATCCCTCCTGCATCCCCTCCTCAACAAAGCTGAGTGGATCAGGTTGGCTGCGGCATTTATATTCCACAGGACACCAGCAGGAAGAGGAGTATCTGGTCAGGCGAGATTTTGCACCAAGACTTAGAGCTTACTAATGGCATGGTAAAATAAGGATTTTAATGAAAAAAAAAGTAATGGTGTGAAGAATGCAGGCTGGCAGGAGTGTCTGATTCTTTGGTATCTGACATCTGGCTTTACTTCTGAGTTTGTAGGCATGAGTTCAGCTTTCATCTGGTCTTACAACTGAGACATGCTCTTGCTTTTAGGACTATATAAGTAGAGGAGCTGTTTATAGGCGGCTTCTGAAATACGTGAGGAAATGACCATTTTTAGAATTTTAATTTGAAACATGTGTAGATGCAAGTTAAAATCTTATTTTACTGTCTTTTGGGATTGGAGGGAGAAAATTGTCTGCAATGAAAACAAAGGGTGCCAGAGCCTGTGGAAAGATGTTTTTGCTGCCAGTGGCTGTGGTGATGAGGAGGGTGACTGGGTGGGAGGCTTGCTGCTGCTTTTCAGTTCCTTTAAACTGAAGGAGAGACACTGAGTTAGTGTTAAAAATGTTTAGTGCTGGTTTTTATCGGTATTAATTAGGAGAGGAGGATGTAATTGAATATTCAGGATCTCAGGTAGTGACAGGACTAGGGGGAATGGAATGAAGCTGGAGGTGGGGAGATTCAGGCTAGATGTGAGGAGGAGGTTCTTCACCATGAGAGTGGTGAAACCCTGGAATGTGTTGTCCAGGGAGGTGGTCGAGGCCCCGTCCCTGGGGGTGTTTAAGAGCAGGCTGGATGAGGCTCTGTCCAGCCTGATCTAGTGTGAGGTGTCCCTGCCCATGGCAGGGGGGTTGGAACTAGATGATCGTTGTGGTCCCTTCCAACCCTGAATGAAACTATGAATAATGAGACTTTCCTCAGGATGCTATCAGACATGAAGGTAAAAGGGGGATCCAGCTTGATATTAGGTTAAGTATTTTGATTATTATAGAAAATGCTGTTTACCTCTACTAATTTTTACTAAGAAACCAAAACAGACCAGAATTCAACCAATTACAAACACACCTTTTAAGGCTAGACAAACACACATTGTATGGGCTTGACTTGATCTTGACTGGAAACAAAATGTCGACACAAATTCCAAAGATACCCTTGATCTTGGATCTTTGTGTCCATGTTTGTAAAAGATGGTTGTGGTTTCCTGGTATTTTAAGTACAGGACAGCAGCAAGAGTCACAGGTAGCGTGATATTCCCACTCTGTTGTAGGTTTGGTGCCCTTTTCTATCTTAAACCCACTTGAATTTCAGTTAGTTATGAGGCGAGATCTTCATCTGTTGGAAATTGGCAGTTGAATTTTAATGGATCTCTGCTGAGTAACTTCCTCCACATGGGATTCTATACTTTCGGTCCCCCATCGCAGCTAGTGTACCCAATGCTGTGATGTAATTTGAAGGGGAGAAAGAGGAAGAAGAGAGTGGAATGCTGGTGGAGGAACCGGAGATCAGATCTCATGAGGAGCATTTAAGGGAACTGGTGATGTTTAACCTGGAGAAAAGGATGCTGGGAGAGACCCTCCCACTCTGCACAACTACCTGATAGGAGGTTGTAGTAAGGTGGGTGGTCATCTCTTCTCTCTAGTAACAACTTTCAGAACTAGAGGAAATGACATGAAGTTGCACCAGGAGAGGTTTAGATTGGATATTACAAGAAACTTTGTCACTTGAAGTATTATCAAACACTAAAGCACCAACTGAAACTGACTCACAGAATGACAAATATATCTGGTTGGAAGAGACCTTGAAGATCATTCAGTCCAACCTTTGACCCACTACTGAAGGGTCAGCACTAAACCATGTCCCTAAGCACCAGGTCCACATGCTGCTTGAAATCCTTTGGGGACAGTGACGCCAGCACTGCCCTGGGCAGACCATTTCAATGTTTCATAACCCTTTCAGTGAAGAAGTATTTCCTAATATACAGCCTAAACCTCCCCTGGCGCAGCTTGTAACCATTTCCTCTAGTCCTGTTGCTTGTCATCAAGGAGAATAGGCTGATCTTAAGACTCGGTGATCTTAAAGGTCTTTTCCAAACAAAACATATGATTTTTGAAAGGGCAGCTGAGAGATGCGTGTGCATACAAAAGAAAAATCATGTTGTGGGATCTTTTGAGGTGAAATATACCAAATAAATATGCACAATTAGGTCATTTACCTTAGCATTTAAAGTGTTGCTGTTCAAGAATGGGTTGTAGCAGGGAAGATTTGTTGGAGCTGTGCTGTTGTGGTACCGTTTAATTTATACGCTCCTTCCTAATAAAATGTGTCAGTACTATTCTCTGTTAGTCTGGTTTCCAGCCTCCCTCTGTCTCTTACAGCATTCTAGTAGGGTACAGGATTACAGTCTTGGAACCTGTTTTGCACATGTCTGTGCACTGCTCAGGAAGAAGCAATCACTGTAATTCATAAATATATGCACTCATCCTCCAAAGACATATAAAACATATTTGAGCTATAAGGCTATACAAACACGAAGCAATGCTGATGACGACATGCAAACCACAAGGGGGAAGCTTGACTGGCTCCATCTTTTTAGAACCTGGAAATGTTTGCATAGCCTCCTTGCTCTTTTTTGCTTGTTAGATAGATAGGTAGGTATCAAAGAACTGAGTGAAGCATGTTGTTCAGCTCTACGATACTTTACATCCTATCCTGTTGTCCAGCTTTTTAGATTAAGTCTGCTGTTCTAATTTTCTTTGCCTTGCTTCTTGCAGGTGGCAAAAAAAGAAATAAATGGTTGTGACTCAGGCCTCAGCACTCACAGTCTGGTTCTGGGCCTGCAGTACTTCTGTTGGACAGTGCGCAAGAAAAGATGTGTAGCTTAGAAGAGATGCCTGTGTACTCTGTGGTGCAGGTCACATGCAGTTTTATAATCAATGCATTCCTATGCCAGAAGCAGTTTCAGGGAATGTTGGATCACACTTGGAGTGAAGCTGGACTTGATTATGGCCAGAAAATGCATTGCTCTGTTGTAAGGAAGACCCTAAATTAGTTGGCTTTTTTTTTTTTTTTTTTGTAATAAAAAATTCAAATAGCTTTTCTTTCCTTCCCTTGATGCTGCTTTCTTTCTTAGATTTGCTTTCTTAGGCCAGAGGAAGAGACAATTTTTTCTAATATATTTTTACCATTTTTCTTTCTACATATTTTGCATATTGAAGTGATTTTCTAATATCCCAGCTGTGAACAGCACTTTTCTTTCATTTTTTTCCTTTTTCTTTTTCTTTTTGGGATGACTACAGGAGAAGTTTATAGCGTTCCTTTCCCTGTCCTCTATCATCTGCCAGTTGTAGAAAAAATGTTTTTCCAAAGCCATGACCTCATGCAGATCCAATTTAACAGGATATACTGCTTTCAAATTCTTTAGGTTTCAGGTTCTGCATCTGGAGGCTGAAGTGTATAGTAGGGGGGCTGCAGGCTGACATGTTTGGTCTTTGGACAATATAGCAAATTGTTGAGGCACAATCAAATGGGTGTTGTTTCTAGTATCATAGGTGGTCATTAGTATATAATTAATTAATGCATCTTTAAATAGAGGATTTGAGAGCTTGTGTGTATTATCTATGATTTTCTTTGGTGAGGATGCTAAACTTCAGGTTCAGTTTAGAGCAGCCTGGGGGAGTTAAGGTTGACTGTGTCTAAGATGGAAGCCTCTGTTGCAGAAAAATATAATAACCATGAATATTTCCAAACAGCTGGAGCTGGAGACCATCACTTGGCTCTGCAGCAGGGAGAATAGAAGCTTTTAAGAAGGCTGCCAGCGCAGGCCGTGTGGTGGGGCATGCAGAGTGTCCTGGGTTGGCAGAAGCTGTTTACTTGGTTTTGGGTTATTTGAAGACAGAACTTTTTACTGTAAATTTGGAGCAGCATTTGATCTGCTTGGCCTTTCTGAGACTTGCAGGAAAGTGTGACTGCATCTTTAATTTCCCCTGAGCACAACTGCCAGAAATAACTTGGTGTGGTACTCCAGCCCTGGAGCTGCCCCTCTAACCCTCTTGCCTGCTGTGCTGGGCTACAGTGACTCTTGCTCAGATTTCCAAACGAGTTAGAGCAGCAGCTGCAGCAACACCTGAGCCACACTAATTTTTGCTTCTCTTCTCAGTGATGAATCTGACCATGTTGGGCTGGGCTATCAGCCTTGGTGGTTTTCATTTAATGATGCTTTGCAAAACATTTATTTTGTGGTTCCTATGAAAAGACATGACTGCTTACTTGCTTCATTTGATAAACCTGATGAATGTCCTGAAACTGGTTGTGGATTCCTTTGGAAGAGGTTTTGTTGTGAGCCATGAGCTGGTAGAAAGTAAAAGATGACTCATTTCTTGCTTTTTGATGAATATGTTATAGATCACTTTTCAGTTGTGAAAGTTCTGAGAGGTAGTGCAGAGACAAAACAGCACCAAAAAATTGCCAGGACTAGTGGACTGGAGTTGTGAGAAAAGTATTAGTGGTGTTGATGTCTGTGTTACTGTTTGGCTTTTTACTGGTGAAATTGATAGCTAGTTGGGATGTGTCTTTCTGTGAGACCTGTAGCTCAAAACCTATGCTATTGTCACTGAGCACTGCTAAGTCACCTGCTGCCTTATTGACAGGACAGTGGGTACCATCCCTGCAGGGCCTGTACTTAGACAATCTTAGACCGTGGCAGTTTGTGGATGTTGCATTTGTAAAATCAGATTCAGTTAAGAAAAGCTGTGTTAGAACAGCTTTGCTAACACACCTATTTTGATTTAAAGGAAAAATGTTTAAAGGCAAAATGTGCTTCATTGAAACAGCTGCATTAAAAACAAAAATACTGCAAATTGTTCATTCTCTTACTATTTCTTCCTGTGAATGGTAGAATAAATTGGAGTGCAAGCCTATCGTGGAAGAAAGTCTGTTCAATGCCACACCCTTAAGTTCCTTAAGGAGTTCCTTCAGCAAATAATGACTAGATTTAAGGGACTAAAACTATACACTTTTGAACAGGGGTCTTTTCATCTTAGAATACAGAGAATTAATTGCTCTTGGTCTCTTAAAAGAAGCACATTTGCTCTTCCTAACTCAGCAGCTGAATGAAGGTGGTGCAATCAAAAGGAAGTGGCTACAAAAAGATGAAGCATGTTGGTTGTGAGTCTGCCAAAGGTGGCCAGCTGTATTGCTATTTTCAGCTAATTCTATCCACTTAGTCTGTTTTCACTTAAATTAAAGACCAAGGGTATATTTATCAATCATTAGGGTCTCATCTGTAAAAGGTTTTATTCCATGGTTTAATAGTTGGGATGGCAGAGAAACAGAAGGTACCATCTAATCACTATTGTGTCTTTCCTTAAATGTATCAGGTCCCTGTGATCTGTGGAGGTTTTAATTTGTGCTTTGAGATAAATGTCTCTGTACAGCCACGTCATTCTGATTCTTGACTTTTTCTCTTTGGTGGGATTATTTTGGAAACAGTGAACCATCGGGAGCTCTGCAGAAATGCTTGTGTGAAAACTACTGACACCACGCTGCCCTGCAAGTGAACATCCCAACTATGTCACGAGTGAAGGGTAGCTGGGATCAAAAGGCCACTTCATGGGCCTTGTTTCTGCAACTATACTTTGCAAAACCTATTTCTGAGGGAAAAGGAAAGCTAAACCAAATGAACAGGATTCTTATTTGGCCATGCAAAAAAATTTGAAGGTATTCTGAGATTTGGAGCAATTAAACAAACAAAACCCAAACCAGCCAAAACAAAACAAGAGAGAAATGTCAGGGAAGAAATCACAGTATCACAGTATAACTAAGGTTGGAAGAGACCTCAAGGATCATCGAGTCCAACCTATCAACACAGACCCCATGACTAGACCATGGCACCAAGTGCCACGTCCAGTCCCCTCTTGAACACCTCCAGGGACGGTGACTCCACCACCTCCCTGGGCAGCCCTTTCCAATGACGAATGACTCGCTCGATGACGAACTTTCTCCTCACCTGGAGTCTAAACCTCCCCTGGCCCAGCTTGAGACTGTGGATTTGGGTTTATCAGGGCAACTAAAAAAGTGTATATAGAGCACATATATATACATTTATTTTTTTTTCCTCTCTTTTTAATATGTTAAGTCATTAAAAAAAAAAAGGCAATAGGCATTCCTGTAGTCATTCTTGTGTTTACCCATCCCACCCATGCCAGGCCACTATCTTTGTCTTAAATTCTTAAGTTTATTTCTTTGTCTTAAGTGTGAAGGGATATTTTTCCACTGTCCTTAGTTTGCAAAGCACCTTGTGAGTTTTGAGCCCTACAAAATTTTGAGTTTTCTCAGCCACAGTGAGGTGTCTTCAAATGCTCTGGGCAAGGATCGGGTTTGTGTCACAGGTTAGCGAATTTCTTTTTACAACGTGACCAAGGTAGCAGCCACAGCCTTTTGGCATCGAAGGTGGTGAGTCACAGCACCCTAATCCTGCCGAAGTAAATATGTTTTCAGTGGTGCCCCTGTGTCATTCCCTCTCTCCAGTGGATGGATTTTCCTCACCTTAGCACTGAGGTACGCCTTTGACTTAGTTCCTGCAGGAGTGTGTAAAAAAGGAAGCCGCTTCCCCCCATGTAACAGTGAGGTCCATAAACTCTGTTATAATCTTGCAAGAAGCCATGAGCAAATCTTGTTTTAAAAAAAAAAAAAGTGAAACCCTAAATAAGGAATGCAAAAACACTGCATTTGAGGAGGGTTCTTTTGGAAGGTTCATATTGATTGCCTTGAGCCAGAAGTTGACGTGTGCGATCTGTGGTGTGCTTGAAGCAAGACTGAGAGCATTTGCTCTCTGCTGATATATTCTGCAGAGAGAGGTGCAGACTTGGTTAGCATCGACGAGCTGCCTTCTTAATAAGCAGTCTGTGGTTGCTGCTGGACTCACTGGTGCTGGGGAGATGTCCCATGTCATGTGGGACAGTCTGGGAATTGTCTGACCTGTTAGTGTTTATGTGCCAATGCCTAGTGGGGCTGGCATTTGCTGAACTGTTGTTCACACACATTTTCAATTATGGATACATCCCTTGAGGATATATAGGCTGTTTTTGACAACCCTACCAGGAGAATTAATGTTATTGGGATGGTATCGGGTAAACCTTTGCAGAATACATGTGCTGAGCTAGTTAAAAATCACTGAGTAAAATGCATGTATACTCATTTTGCCATTTTATTGCATTATACTATAACGGAGTGTTAAGACAGTTTGGCATTCTCTAATAGTTGGTTAGCAAAGTCTTTTCTTCCCATCAAAAATGTCTTTCCAGTTGGATCGCCTTCTGTTTATTTGTTTGCTCATATTTTGATCTTGAAAGACAAAATAGCTGTTTGTGCACAACAAAATAGCTGGATATAGTTTCTTGAAATTTGTGCTTAGAGGGTAGTATGTCTGTCTTCTGAAGTGTTTCCCTGTCTGGGTTTAAAGTGTACTAATAATAGAAGGATTCTCACCAAGGGCAAGACAGATCCTGTGGACAAACTGGTGTGGACCCGAGGTGATTCGGGGAAGAATGTGTTTCTTCGAGGCAGCACTTGAAGCAAATGGCCGAATACGAGAAGATGGATCTTCCTTCTTTGCTGCAGCAACTGGAACTGAAATTAATTTTAAACAACTCCCTTGCCTTTCAAATCTGCGATGTGTCTCCATTTACTTAGATCTGAGCAAGCAAGCTTTAGAAAACAAAAAGCATTGTTCCCAGTAATGAACTGTCAATTGGTCCGTCATGGTTTTCAGTTGTTTTCCCTGATTATGCTTGTGAAAGAGATTAAAATACTTCTCTTTTATTATCAGCAAAGTGAATTCCCCTGCTGCCGGTTTCTAACAAAGCCTGCCTGGCATGGCTCTGCTGTGCCTTGTCCTTCACTTTCTGTTCCCCACGTGCTTATTCCTGTTCAGGCTGGTGTGTATGTTGCAAAGTCTGTTCAAATTCGGTATCATCGTGGTGGGTTTAAATTTGCAGATTTCTCACTTCTCCCAGGCTTGCTGTAATTGTCTGGAGCCCTTAAGAATAATTGCTTCTTCTACGACTGTGAATAATTTTTGAAACGTTCTTCACGTTAGTAAGGCCACAGAGTGTATCAGTGAAACCTTGCTCTGATATGCATTTCATGAGGATTTTTTTCGTTGTGTGGTGTTGTTTATGTGTTTCTCTTATCTGCTCTATGAAAGCAGCTCTGTGGTCAGGGATGCTTATTGTTCCATGTTTGGATCTGTCTTTTGATTGTCTAAACAAGTTTTTGTGTGAGTGTGTGTGTGTTCTGGGACAGTTTGAGAATATGCTTTATCAGTGCCTCACTACACACATTTCCAATCTATGATCTCCCTTTTTTCCTGTGTAATGCAATTTTAAGAGCAAATGCAGACAGTATGTTACTGTTAAAATTATTTTATCTGACTCAGTGCCTGTGGTGTAAGTTTACTGCCAACATGCTTAACAGAGAGACTGTGTGAAGAGGGGTTATGATGCAGTATATTGAACCTGATGACTGTTCATACTTTGCATCATTGTTGATTAATTCACGTCTGATCCAGGAATCCTGCATTTGAACAGCCCAACTTGAAAAGACCACTGGTTGTACTGGCCCTATGTGGAGCTGTAAACTCTCCCAGTCACTGAGACCCGACATGAGGCTCTTGTTAACTGTTTGCAGGCAGGAGAGTAATGACAGCATTTAAAAACACAGATATCTCAGTTCGACCCCTTCCCATTTCAGGCTATGAACACAATTTATGAGCCATTTACAGAGTGGAGGATCCTGCCTGTCCCTGTCCTTGCTGAGGCTAGGAGGTGTGGCACCGGGACATCAGGAGCCCAGGAGTCGAACAGTGTCTCCTGTAATTAACAGCACAGGGTTGACATCCTCAGCTTGGGATGATTTTGAGGAAAGGTTAATGCTACCCAAGCCTGTAAAGCTATTGCTAATTAAGTGTTTGCAGTAATATAGCAAGCAGCTTAAATGTGTGGGTTCAGCAAACAAAGTGTAGTGGAAGGTTTGTATAATTACCATTAATGTTGGGTACAAAAGACCCTATCGATGGTATCAGCTGATGTATCTCATTATGAGCTATAGCTGTGTCAGGAATCTAATAAAACACAAATTTTTAAGACAGGGTAGTGAGAGTAAGAGGAAGGCATGAAATTAGATTAGCGTCTATAAACAAACTCTGGCTTCCCTGCCCTTGTCCAAAGCAGCATTCAGGGTTCTCTTTTACAGAAATCAAGGGCTTTGTTTTGGAGCAGTGAGAACCAGAATAATGTAATTCTGGGAAAGTCCTTCTATCAGTCTCTTTAAAAGATGTATTTTTTCAATTTCCTTTAGTGCAGTCTGAGGCTTTTGACTCAACTGTAGTGGAAGGTTTAGCCGAGGGATTACTTAATGTTTTGCAATACTGAGAATCGTGCTCTGAAAGGATGATTGTTGGTCCAAACTCTTTTGCTTCTGTAACGTGTTTCCAAGCTGTACACTACTGACTATGCAGCCACTATCTCACTCATCTTCCTCTTGTTTTGGAAGACAGAAGCTCACCCATAGAAAGGAGAGGGAAAATGGTAAGCACTGACTAGTGCAGCACAAAGAGCCATTTGCAGAAGGACAAGGAAAATTCATCAGTCCCAAACTGGGTTGCTCTTGGGGCAGCCATGGGGTTGGCAGCAGTGTGAAGCTGAGCTGCACGATGTCGTTCAGCCTGGTGGTGAAAAGGCCAACTGTATTGCACACTGTGGCAGTGGCTGAGCAGAGCTGAGTTGCTTGGGGAACACTTACTGTTAATTTCCTGACTCCAGTGGAATTTAAAATCCCTCTCAAAACGCCTCTTTTTTAATTTTTTAATTTTTTTTTTAAATGGCATTTTTTATTTAGAAAGTAAATAAAACCTCAGGCATATTAAGGAACTCTGCTCATGCTTCTGGAAGAAACGGAGTCACTTCTGAAATCCAGAGCCTGAAATAAAGTTGATGTTAAGACATAGGGTTGGTAAGCAGGAAGAAGGGCTTGAGCTGGTCCCTGCGCTTCTTGGAGCCTTTAAAACAAGGCAAGAATGAACACGCTGTTGAGTTACAGGATGTCTGAGGTTACCTGCCTTGAAAGAGCAGATTAGCATGCTGTGGTATTTTGTTTGAGGTTTCAAAAAATTACCATACCCAGATAGCAAACCCTTGTATAGGAAATATACTGCCCCTTCTTCATGAGATTGTTTCCTTAATCCTGAGCTGTTGATAAGAAAATGTAGTGTCCTCCCCCAGGTGGGGTTTACTGAGAACTGTCTTCATTCAGAAAGGGAAGAAATGTATGGGATGATGTTCTTCTGAGGCAACCTGGGAGTCAGTAAATCTGTGATGTTTCCACAACAGGAGGATTGACAGATGACTAACTGGATTTCCCCTTCATTTTTTACAGCATTTCATAAATGATGAATAATTTCCATAGGATGAATTGTTTTCATGCTGCTGAGCAGTTCAAGAGGAAGCTGGTATTGCTAACTGTACCCAGTACACACAGTGCCTCATAGTCTCTTCAGTTGTATTTAATACAAATGCTGTAGGTCAGCCATCCTCTGGGCAGTCCTGCCTGTCCCTTGGGGAGTTCTTTCTGCCATCCAAATGCCTGCAAACACTCTCTTAATTCCCACAACCTCATGCATCCTGGGTGCAGAGCTGAAGGCACAGAGCACCCTGTTTATCAAGATGTTACTCCAAAGTGCTCTGAGAATGACCTGTCCTCTTCAAAATGACAGTGTACTTCTTGAGCTGTGGTGATAGCTTTAACTCCCTATCTTCTTGCTATGAAATATTAGGATGTTTCTTTTCATAATAAAGAGGTTTTTGAATGTTGCCTAGAAGTCTGTATGGATTTTAGATGATTTTTCACTTCTGTTGTCATGTTCTTGTCATGTTCATTCATTGCCGTGCTCATTCATGATATGTCTCCTATACAGAAGCGGAACAGATTGCCCAGAGAGGCAACATTCCAGGTCAGGTTGGATGGGGCTCTGAGCAACTTGGTCTAGTTGGAAGATGTACCTGCTTTCTGCAGGGGGGTTGGACTGGGGGGCCTTTACAAGTTCCTTCCAACCTAAACCATTATATGACGTATCACCTATGGAGAAGTGTCTTGACTGCATTTCTTAAGCTGACTAGATTTGGCTCACAATGGGAGAGAATTAGTGTTTCATCATTAGTGATGTAGATCCCAATAATAGATGCATCTCAAGTATTTGTGATCCATATCAGTTGGGCCATTTTTGTGTCACATATGGAGCACATGCAGAGAAGCTTTCATCTTCTCCTTGGCCAGTGCTTGGCTAGGAGGAATAACAGGCAAAGTTTGTTTGCAGCATTTTACTGGTAGTTGCTGGGTAACTTTTGTAGTCAGCGGTTTTCTCCCATGCGTCTAGGTAGTCTTTAGGGGATGTTGTCAGTCAAAAAAATGCTCCTAGGGAAGAATATCTATAGTAACTGAGGGCAAAAAACAAACAAGGTGCATTTGTAGCTGTTGGATCATCATCTCTGCAGTGTTCTGGAAAGGTAAGGATTGTATGTGCACATCTATTTGTTTGCTTTTTAGTACTTACTTGGCTTTTAAAAATATGTTGTTATGAGAAGGTAGAGTATCTTAAGGTCATGTTTGGTTGTATTTAAATTCTGAAAGCTGATGTTATTGAGTGAAAGTTAAATAAGTTAGTGTGTTTTGGAATGTTTGTTAAGCATCATACATGCTGTAGAGCCTCCAGGCATTTTAGGAATAAGCTACTTTCCAGGACCTATGATGACATCCAGATAATACATGATATTGGCCAGAGGTAAAGCTGCCTCTTTTTAATAAACTTGCAAATTTCCACTACTTGCCTTGGAGAAAACCTGTCCTTTGGGAAATGGAAATTTATTTGGGACTCATTCCAAGATATGGCTATGTTCAAACCTTTTCTACAGACTGGAAAGAAACACAGACAAGAAGAATATAATTTTAATGAGTACAAGATGCCTGCAAAATGCTGCTCTGAGTTCATCAGTCAATGAACTGTCCCAACCCTGACAGCAGTACTTGGTGGTTTTGGCTCTGTCAAAGGGCCCGGCGTGGGGCCAGCAAGAAACAAACCCCACCAGCAGAGGGATGGTTTTCTGCCCAGTGAGTGTTCTGAAGTGGCTGAGCATAGAGCCAGGGAAGGTGCATGGGTGAGATGAGGGAGAGTTCAGCTGCTGTCAGGAAAGATGTGATTTCACATTTTTGCAGCTGTGGAGATGGCCCATGAAGACATCTGATGAGATCAGAAACAAGTGGAAGAGATGCGATGGAGATGGGGAGGTGGGATGTGTGGGTGACTCTGGGGCTGGAAGGGAGAAGCAAGTTGAGAACAGTAAGGGTGTGCAAAGAAGCAAACCTCCTCCCCATTTGGCATCAGGTTGTTACGGCCTTGAGGAGCTTTTATCCAGCCTGAAGTTCATGGTATGGTTTGTCACATCCATTTGTTTGAGGGTGGTCACTGGACCTAACTGCCAGCCCATTTGATGTCAGCTCTTCCAGAAATCCCTGCTGCATACTGCATCCCAGGGGCAAGAAGGGAAGAAGGATGCTGTGGGAGGACTATCCTTTTCCAGTTGTCAGCAAGAAAAGCTAAGCAGATTGAAGACGGGGGAGGAAGGTAGAGCAAATTTTTTGTTGTTGCCTGCTCACATTGATGAGAGGAGTTGAGGGGTGCCTGTGTACGAGTTTAGATTTTGCTAAGCCAACTGATCTGTAAAAGCAGGGAATAAATCCATTTTCCCCCCACTACTTTAGTAATTGGCAGAAGGCAGAAAGTCATTGTTGACTGAGAATAAACAGATTTCAGGCATTCCTAGACTGAGAAACCTGCTTAGCTTTCTAAAATCGGTCTCCCTGGTGCTCTGCTAAAAGCTTAATTGGCTGACATTTTGTATGGGAGAGATTTACTCTGCTGGCCTAAATTGAGTTATTTTGTGTAAATGTTTTCATGGGGTTTATAAAATATTCTCCTCAGAACATACATATGTGTGTAAACTCTGGACTGTTTCTTTTGAAAGAGTAATAACAAGTACTAGATGTTGTGGCTTTGGCATACAGAGGATAATTTAACATGGAATTCAGTTTACACTTTTAGTTAACCTCATGAGGGATTTTGTTGGTTAAAAACTAAATATCTGCACTTTTTTCTGCAAAAGCAGCTGCTAAGATGCAGTCTTTCTGTAATTATGGAAAAGGATGGCTGCACTGGTCATGCTGAAGAGTGTCGATGGATAGCGATCCTCTTAGGGATGCCTTTCTAAACTGTGTAGGCATGAGGGCATCATCATAATATGTATGACATAAGGCTTTGGGAGCACTTGGAGTCTTTTTGAGTTGCCAGGTCTCCTAAGGAAGGAGTTAATGTCATTGTCAGCAGTGCTTGCTGTGTGCAAATGACCAAACTGTCACCTCCTCTCTTCCTTACAGTGCTCAAAAGTCATCTCACACACTTCCTCGCTCTGTTTTTAGTATGTTGTAATTAGTATTTTCATTCAAGCTTTAAAATTCCTTGGAGATTTGCCTAGGAGAAGGCTGTGCACTTTTAACCCAACTGCAGAAAAGGGATCTGCATCGTATTAACCGTGAAATTTGCAGGTCAGCATTGGAATTTCAATATTTGGTGTTTATAACTTGCTGCCTGGTTTGGGCCCTTTTGTTTCGCATTAATTTCCACCTCTTGTGCTCCCAAATGTGACTGTGTTTCTCACTCTTTTTTTTTAACACTGGATTCTAGTGCTTATCCATCCAAATAGATGAACTTTCTTGGCAGGGATGAGCAGAGCCATGGAGTCTCTGCTTGGGGCTGTGATAGTAATCTGGAATGAGTTTTAAACATTAAAGCTTGCTTACTTTTGGATTTGACAAGGTCTCCCCTTGGACCTTTTATTTACATGCCATTAGTACAGTAGATGTCTAGTACAATAAAGCTTCCCCCAAAGCTGTAGGTGTCCAGCAGTCTAGGCCATTGCCCTTGAGGATGGAGAAGCCCTGTTTCTTAGGCAAATGGGGCATATATATATAGCGGCTTTGTCTGTGTCATCCTGCTTTGAATAGCTTTTGAACTTGACTTCCAGTTTTAACCAGGAGAGGATAAGGAGTCTTTCAAATAGTTCACCATTTCTCTGTTGTTTTTTGCTCGGTTGGGGTTGAGTTTGGTTTGGTTTGGTTTGGTTTTTGCTTTTTTCTGGTGTGAGCTGGAGAGATTCCAAACTGGTAGGCCTTGCAAGCAGAAAGGCAGGCAAAGTTCAGCAGCTCTCTCTGTGTTGGGTTGTGTCCATCCTTCCTGCCTAGCAGACAGGAGAGCTGGAAGGGATAGGTGAAGGTGGCATTGCTGTAGCCAGAAGAGATTTGGGAACAAAGGCCCAGAGGCCATGCAGCTAAAGGAGAGTCCTACTTCTCTCATCCAGCAGCCCCAGCTCAGGGTGCCTTTTCCATACCCCCCTATTAAACTTTGACCAGATGTTATTTAGATGTGGTAGTTGGTGGGATTGAAGATGTGCAGCATGGTTGCAGTGCCAGTGGTTTTACATAAGACTAAGACTATTTTAGGAAAATGCTAATGCCTGAGGAATTGTCAAAGCTGCCAGCTGTGTAAAAGAGGGCTGGTTGAACCAGAGAGGCTGGGCTGAAGTGCAGCCCCAGGGGAAAGAATGCAGATGAAGGGCTCTAGTCTTGTTCCTGACTATTAGGCTTTGCTGGTGAGGGGAAAGGAGAAGCTTTGGCTGAAGGCTGTTTTGCTGCGAGTTCTGGTTGTGTGTACATTAAGAAGGTGGCTACAGCAAGCACAGCTTCTAAACGTTTACTGGGGGGGAGGAAGTTCATGCTCTTTGCATGTTGGTCTGTGCCCCAGCAGGGTATGCTGATCTCCCAAGTCTTCAGCTACCTCTCAGCTTTGCAGTAATGCAACCTGTCCCATCTGACTGGTTGTGTCAGGATATACTTCAGTGTTGCAACATGCAGAAAAAAAAGCAATCCTGAGCAGAGTCCTTTTCTGGCTCTCAAGGGAGTACCAGGAGAACCTCCAGGAATTTTTGTGAGGCACTGGTTTCCCTGCTTTGTTGTAAAAGAGTCCTGCGGCGCATACCCTGCATGGCAGCCACTTCTGGAGTAGGTGCTCACAACCATGGTGAATGTGTGGCTGCCACCTTGTAGCTTATATCAGGAAATACATGTGCGTAAAGCAATTCAGTCTTTTGGAGTAGATAGTGGATTATTAACTCCAAAGAGTTAGTTATTGGAACTGCAGATGGAAATGAGATAAACAAAATCCATATCTGAAGATGTCAACTAGAGTATGGAATACTCTTTTTGAAGTTAAATTATTTGGTCTGAGGCAGACTGGTGGCTTGTGTGAGTGGGTAAGCCCTGCTCCCTCCTCCTTTCTCATCAGCTTCCAGTTGCAGGCTTCTGTTTTGCCCCTTGCATCAGCTCAGCCCTTCATCTGTTTGCACTATAAACAGAATCAATTTGCTGATTTGTCAGAAACTAAATCCAAAAAAATAGTGAAGCAAGAAGAGTGGGGATGGAGAGGAGGGAGTGGGGCAGGCCTGTGAGCACAGGGAGCTTGCTTAATAACACTGTCTAACCACACCCTTGGAATAACATGGGCTCTCTGTTGGCTATAAATCATCTTACAGTGTTTCATTTGAAAGGCATCAGAGCCCTCCAGGGAAGCAGTGCCCATGCTGGCCAACTCACAGCAGGGAATGCCAAAGTGAAACCTTCACCTGCCTGTGATGCTGAGGCACAGCTGTATATGTGGGCATCATTTAACCTGATTTTCCTTTCCATGAGCACAGCTGTGTTGCAGCTTCAGGGACCAGGCATTATACCCAGCATCCTGGATGAGCTGAAGGAGTGAAGGCAAAATCTGGGACGTCTGTCTGTACATGCTACAAAGGTGAGAAATACATGCCAGAGAATATAACAGCATGAAGTAGTAGAGAATGTAATTTATTATAGAGTTGGTAAAGTAGTTATATATTTCCCCATCAAAAGTGGAATGTTTTATATTATGGAAAGAATGTCTGGGCAGAGTCTGAAGAATAATGTAGGTTCACCTTGTAAAAAATAGCAGCATTTCCTGTTGTTCTTAGAGGAGTTTTTGACAAGGGCTATGTCCAATGACAGCAAATAGGAATAGACAGGGTTGTCCTCTGAGCTGATCTGTTGTGAGCCTGAGAAAGAGCCGTTGAGTCTTTGCCAGTCCCTCCATGTCAAGAATTGGTTTACCTAAGGACAGACGAGGGAGGAGGCTGAGGGAAGGCTGCAGGACTGACCTAACTGGTCACAAATACAGGTTTTGTAAGGGCTTCCTTTGTATCAAGAAAATACAGCTTGTGTTGGTACATATTGATAACACACTACTTAAGAAAATGAGTGAACTGTCATTTTGCCAATGTAAGCATGCTTATTTTGTTGATAAGCTCCTGGAAGTAGTAACTGGACCAAAAAAAGGGGGTGTGTGGGGAGGGGGGGGGGTGGCATAAAAAGAAAAACTAATGGAAAAAAAGAAACTTTTACTCTGTTCACATGATGTTGAAGAACTTCTAGAAGTTCTATTCTGCAATTTTGTGGTTTGGTCTTGTTCTGGTTTTTTACAAAGGTCATAACAGTAGATGGATATCACAGAATGATTCAAGTGATTGTGAGTATGTGGGTTGAGGTGCCTATAATTTGTGCTGGGGACCAAGCAAGAGTGGACTTCGCCAGACAAGATGTATGGAGAGAGTGGTTCACTCCAGCCACCAGCTGTCTTGAAGGGCTTTTTGACTAATTCTTTGCCATGTTGTGAATGTAATCACGTAACAGTTCAGGCTGGTGGTGTGTGGGTGCCAGGAACAGACTCTCATCACTATAGGAAGTTACCTAGATTGTAGCTTGCTCCCTAGCCCTTTGCGAAAGACACCCTGGAGCAAGAGAGCAGCCCAAAAATGGGAGATGAGTTATTCTGGCCCTGTGACTCTCCTTTGCCTTGCTGGTACCCCAGGGGATCTGTGAGTAGTGGGAACTTATTCCAGTGCTTGTGTTGTGTCCTGTCAGTCTCCCATGGTTTATGTGCCACCTATGTCTGATGCTTCTAGCACATCCATTTGTGTGTACATTTGGTGGGGTGGATGGACACCATGAGCTGTGTGGCCTTCTCCATCACTAGAGTAAGATCTTGTAGCCTGACAGAAGAAGGATTGAGTGGAAGGATTATCTAAGGACTTCTTTTGTTGTTTAGCATTTTGGACTGGATTATTTCCGCCCACTCTTCTCTTAGAGTGTTAAATACTTTCTGCTTTGCCAATGTCTATAATGAGAAGATCTTCAATGATTTTGCAGACATGAATTCCTCCTTCTCCAGTTTTTGTCAGGCAGGAGGGAGTATGACTATGCTTGAGTCCAGTGTACATATGGACTTCCCAGCAGACATGTGCAAACAAGACAAGAGCTTTCCCCAGGTCTGCTCCTTGCTGTTTGGTTTCTACCACAGGACTTCCTCTTACGTAGTCCTCCTTGACTGGACTTAAACCAGCAGAAGAGTCCTCTTTTGTGAAGCTGGAGTTGGGCAGAGCCAGCTGGCTGGCTGTGTAAAGCCAGTGTGTGTAGTCTTTGAAATGTAAGGTGCTTCCTTCCATGCGCAGTTGGCAAGCCATGTTGCAAGGAGCAAATCTGTCACCACAGCCTTGCTATCCCCACTCTCTGCAGTGTTCTCAAAAAGGAGCTGAGAAGGAGGACACTTGGAGGAACTGCATTCTGCTCTCTCAACACCTTGTATTAATCTTAAGCAGTGATGCCATGACAGCTAACATACTAGATGCATCCTCCTTCCACTTCCTCCATCGTTCCTGGAATAGACTCTGAATGGTGTCTTGTCTCAAACTGTGGTAAATCAGCCCCGAACAAAGGCATTATGAACAGGACTACCCACAGATGTCATGGGAAGAAACAAGAAATAGCAAGGCTTTACTTTTGTACTACTGTCACAGAACTTCTTTTTCTCTTTTCTTCGTAAATGATTCAAAGCTCTAAGGAGGGTAAAACATCCAATTTCTCAAACTGCTGTCAAAGCAGAAAGAAAATGCACAATGCAAACAAACCCCCAAATACCAGGTAACAATGACCTGTCTTAAGTTGTCCACAGTGTGTGGTCCACAGAGCTGAAATAGCTTGTTTAATTTATAATAGGCACATGCTCTGCACAGTGCATCAGAAAAAAAAAGGGGGGGGGGGGGGGGGGAGGAGAGGAAAAAAGGCAAGAAAAAAAAAACACAACACAAAACAAAAAACCTTGTGGAAGAGGGGGGATTAGAAGCAAACTGACAGACTGTTTATTACGCAGCGTATAACTTACCAAATGGCTTCATTTTTCTTAGTGGTCCAGACTTGTCACTTCCATTTGGCAAACTCCAACACTGCAAAGTCTGAAAGCAGCTATTATTGGCTTCTGCCTGAACTGTGCTCAGCTCATATAAATTTAGTGTCTGGTCTTTTATATTGAAATTAATAAATATTTATTTAAGCAGCCCAAATATTGCCAGGCCTTTCCCTGCAAAATGTGAATTTGAATGCTATGTGAGATTTTCAGGTAGGCATGTGATTCCCTAAATATGTATAATTTAGCTTCACACATTTTAACCTTTTTTTGCTCAGTACCTCTCTGTTCTGCAGTGCTATATGTAAAATGCATAGCCAAACAGGGACAGGCAGGGACTGTTATTAGATAATCGTGTAAAGAATGTGCAAGACGGGGATGTTTAACATGAAAGAGAACAAACAGGGTAACTCTTGTTCAGCACAGCATGTGCCTTTTTCTTAGTTACGACCATTACCCTGGTGTATTAGGATTGCTAAGAGTTTGTATTTTCTGTGTACAGATTGGACAATCCTGCTGAATCTGTCTAAAGATGCTGCTTTTAATTCAGATTTTTCCTCTCCCTCTGGTCCACTTCTGAAAAGACCAGCCATCACATAGCATGGTGTCATTAGTGTGGGGAAAGTATGTGTAGAAGAGACTTTCTGGGTGCTGTTGGAAGAGGTGTTGTGCTTAATGCGATATGCCTCTTTTGCCTTGCTCTGATGCTCCATCACTTCCAGTTCTGAGATTTGGGATTGGCTCCTGCCATTTTGTGCATGCAGAGTAACTGGGGGGTGCATGGCAACTGGCTGTTCAGCTGAGCTTTTACTTGGTGTGGCAGGTTGTTGAGATGTTCTGTGAGGAGCTGTCGAGCCTGCTGTTTGGCATTGGCTCCCTGGCCTGTCCAGTTCTTCTCCTCACCAGAGATGTCACCTCATCTTGCTTTTGAAAGGGGAAAGGTGTGAAAAAACGTGTGTGTTGGCAGAGAAATAAGGAGAAATACTTGGGATCTTCAGAGGTCACTGGGTGTTGGGCTGTGTTTTGCTTCCACTTCTGCCTTCCAGGAGATTACAACTAAGACTCTTGTTCTTTCTCATTAACCCCCTGAGGCCATTGTCCCTCATCCCACACTCTGTCTTCCTGGTATCGGTTTAATGAGTGTTGTGCAAATGAGGAGGAATTGGAGATGCTGTTAATGGAAAGAGACTCTGTGTTTCTTCCTCTCTGTAGTGCACCTCAGGTTGGAACTTGGGAGCAGAGGGTGGAAAAGGAGCAGATGCATGGTCCCACCTTTCCCAGGCTCCCATCCAAGAGGTACTAAACTTTGTCTCAGTGGAGTTTTCAACAGCAAGTCAATCACATCACTACTCAATACCTTTAGGAGCTGAATTTTTCTGCTGCCAGTTTTCAGGTGTCCTTCAGCCTGAGTGATTGATTCCCCTCTCCAGCAGAAAGGCTGGAGACATGTATATGATTCGTCTTTGTCTTACTATCAGAATTAGCTAAGAGATCCAGAGCGTGCCAAGTGCTGGTAATTTGCATTTCTTTTTTTCTTGCTTTTAAGACACCTGTCCCATTGTCTGATAAGGGAATTTATCTGTAAGACCAGTTCTTCCCATATTCGTTGTTCTCCTCTGTGTTTGTCCCCTGTTGCTTGTGAATTTTCAAAGATTTCCCTTTGAAGTCCAGGAAAGCTTTTATATTAAGAATGCTCTGAAGAGCTCATAAAGGCTGGAGCTTGTGGTCTGCATGCAAAGGCTATTAAAATGTGTCCTTTATGCCGTGGTAAGTAGGGAGATTGTATTTTGATCTTCTACACGCCATTCTCCCTAATGTCTGATGTTAGGGGAGTCGTATTTGGCTTTTCTGTTTTGTTTTCCCTAGGGGGAAAAAGCAAATGAACAGCAACAAAAAAAATAGTTCCCAAAACATCAAGTCAAACAGATTGTTCATTAGTTTTGCTTCAGAAAGTCGTGGGAGGAACTTGATGTCTCTTGCAACCTCTCAAACCTTTTATGATAGCAGGAGGGATGCAGAGCCTTCAGTGAAGCATTCGTACTCCTACGTCTTCATCAGTCACTGGTGGAGAGGGGAAGAAAAGCACACAGCTGCAGAGTGTGAATAAACTCTGCTCTCCTAGTTCCTCCAGCTTTTGTCCTACCGGGTAGCCTGCCGTTCTGCACTCTGTGATCGCCAGGAGCTTTTCAGGGCGAACAAGACCTCACGTTTTGTGTGTACTTAAACACAAAGCAAAAAACAACCGATCCACCCTCCAAATTTTCTTGACAAGGTTTCTTTGTGTATTGTAGAGAAACAAAGGATGTATTTTCATTTTTCTACGTACACTGCCAATTTTCTTTTTGTCTACCTGCTATCTCTGAGGCAGGTTTACAGCAAAGGCATTTTTGGCATCAGTCAGTGTGAGTCAGCAAACCTTTCCATCAGTTTACAGGTTCTGACAAAACCTGCATTTCAGACACTGCTTTTGATGCACACCAGGGCTCTGGAAAAGTAGATTTCTTTCTGCCTGGCCACCTCTGTTGTTAGAAGAACGCATCAGGAGGAAGAGGGTTTTTTTGTTGTTGTTGTTGCTTCAGGACAAAATGCAAAACTGGCTTCTTTAATTTGTCCATGTAGATAATGTGATGGTTCAACCTGACCCAGAACATTTCTTCCATTTTGATTTCTTCAGTTCCTGGTGAGCATTGTGTCTTCTCACAGCAGGATTTACATAATCTGGGTATTGGGATGGATGTCAGATTTTTGAATGTACCTTCAAAGGATGGGAAAACCAGAATGTTCTTTCCTCTTGTTGAAGCTAAACATATTTCCTGCATTTTGGAGTTTCTTGTTTTGTTTTGTTTTAATTGACTCAGAATACTTAAATCTTTTGGTTAGCAGTGCTCCTGGCATTATTGGAGACGATTTGATCGAATGCATGTTCAGTCTAGGTCAGAAAAGAGTCTTGCATGGTGAAACAGCTGTTACCTGGCATTCATTTAGTGGTTAATGGGAGATTTCTGTGCCTTACTGGGGCCAGTCCAGCTCTTGGTTGCAATTTTTTTAAAGCCACTTTCCACAGAGTGTGATTTAAAATCTGCATAACTAATAGAAGCGCTCTTGGTATGTGATTAAAACCGTGTAGTAATTTATGGTTGGTATGGAAGGCACCTGGCCTGTTTGTCATGGCTTCTCGTTACTGGCTGCTCCTATTAGAGATGTCCCTGTCACAGTAGCACTGGATGTGTGTGTGAGAGTGGGCAGAACAACCATGGAGGAGGTGGAAGAGGTTTTAAATTCTGTCCTCTGAGTCCCAGTTTGTAAATTAATGCTTGACCCAAATGGAGGCTGCACTTAGACTGCACTGTGATTACAGAAGACTTGGTTGTGTACAAACATTTCCTCCAGTTCCTGTGTGATTCTGAATTTCTGTTAATTACTACTAGAGAAACCATTTTTGCTGTTAGAGAAACTGTAGGGACCATGAAGGAATTACCCACTTTTTCGTCTGGTACAAATAATGGGAATGGAACAGCCTTTTACCCCTTTTTTTAAAGTCTGTTTTGAATTGTGCCAACCCAAGCTGGATATGTATTCCTTTAAAAATCCCTTTGGAATAGAGACATGAGTGATGCAACAATTCAGAGACAAATCCTGTTGCTTTTACACTTCTGTGACTAGGGAATAAGCCCTGGAGGCCAGTACTTGGCATTTCTACTGCTGTAATCAAGGGCAGCTATGTTTCACTAAGCTTGGTATGGAACTCTAGAGGAGCTGGAACTCTGGAGGAGATACATGTTGGCCACAGCTTGCCTATCTGGCTGTCCAACCTCAGCCCACTCCTCCCTCCACTACCCAAAGTGGAAAATGCTTAGCTTTTGGGAATGCTGTATTTGTGACTCTAGTAACATCTTACACCCCCATCTCTGACATTTGTTTGGGCAAACGTAGGTCTAGTGCCTTGGGGTTGCTGTCACTGCCCTGGGGAAGGCTGCACTGCATCACTGATGGAAATTAAAATTGTAGGTGATAAACACTAGGGCATGGTATGGAGTTCTGTCACGTAGTATTGTCTCAAAGAGCTTTGTGTGCCACAGCTGTGCACCTATTCACACTGGTCTTTTCACTGCCTTGTGAACTGAAAAATAAAACAGTGAAGGGGGTGGGGGGAGAAGTAATTGTCATCTCAAAATGTTGTCACAGCCTTCCCAAGGCAGAGCTGTGATTTCATTTGCTTTGAGAAAGTCCAGGCTCTCTCACTGATGAGACTGGAATTGAGGAAGGAGTGTGCAGGTTTGAGAGCTGAAGTTGTCTTACAGTCTCAGTCTTAAAACTTTTTATTTCAAATTTAGAATACTGCCCCTTAATAATTAGCCTTAAAGGCTTGTTGTTCTTGAGCTAACGGAAAGAATACATTGCTAAAGCAAATTGAAAAGACGACCAGGACCTTGCACATTAGCCAGACTCAGTGCTTGTTTTTCTGCTAACTTGAAAAGCAGTGCTTTCCTTTCCCATGGCAGGGCTGGATTTGTAGCAGTTGGCACCCAGTTTCTATTGTATGCCTTTTAATTTTTAAGCAATTTGTTTTCACTACAAGACTTTTGTGGAGCAGCTTGCATGGCAGAGTGGGAGATGGGGTTTTGTGGAAAGGTATGAGCCGTCATTCCTTTCTACGTGCTGTGAGGTATGGAAATATAATTATTGGTGTTTACACAGGAGGAAGTGGAAGCACAGAGCTGTTCTGTGTGAGGCCGGACGGGCATGCCCAGGCTCATACAGGAGCACCAGTGCCCCTCTCCAGCCTTTGGGAATGGCGTGATGTGCAGGGCTGGTTGCCTCAGCAGGCAGATGGAGCAGAATGCTAAGGTGACTTGGATAGGGAATATTTGGTCAAAAATGTTTATTGTTCAGATTCAGTGGCATTATGTATTTTGTATGGATTTGGGCCACATTTTCTTTTTTTTTTGCAAAGGGGAGTTTAAAGATGTGCAAGATTTCCTTTACCCAAAGACAAAAGCATCCCTTCCCTTTTAAAGATGAGGGTACGTAAGAATTTTCACATTTGAACAGTTGCTAAGTTTAATGCTGAGAAACCTTCATCCTGCAAGGAAACCTCTTTATAGTTGCTATGTGAAGGAATATAAACAGTTCTGTAGATCGAAGGCTCTTTCATCTCCTGTCTGGAGTGGCCAGTACAGTGGCTGCTTGTGCTGCAGAGCTGGTGGGCTTGCAGATTCCTTGGGAACTAGGAAAGCCAATTAGAGTAGTTAGCATTGTAAACTACAATGCTGTCTATCCCTTTTCGGATGTGTATTCCCTTCCTCCCACACCTTTTATTCTTTGTGTTATTTAATGAATAAACCCCATACTTCCAACAAACTCATCACCATTCTCCTTTTTTTTTGGTGGAAAATGTGACTCATCAAATATTTTAATCCCTGTTATTGAGCATCATTAAAATGAAGCTTGTTCTCTGGCAGTGTGTTTTTGATTTAAGAACTCTTCATACTGTGAGTGCTCTCTCCATTGAAGAATGACAATAAGTTAATGAAATTAGAAGTTTTATAAGACACTGTAATTGTAGTTTTCTTATGTAAATTAAAATATTTTGTGATTGTTAATTTTCTCTCCTTTTAAACACACAGGCACATGTTATTTGACAATATATAAAGCACATTAAACTACTGGTTTAGCTAGGAAGGGAGATGAGAGAAAGAAATTATGTGCTGAAGATTTTGATTGTCTTGTCTTTAAAAACTTTTCAGTCCTCACAGCAGATGTGACTTAAGATGAGGAAAATGTGTTTCTGGAGGACCATGGGGAAGTGTCTTATCCCCTCTTCCTAAGCATTCTGGTTAAAAGGAGACATACAAGCAGAAATATATTCAGTTGCCATGGTGCAGGGGAGCACGGGCCATGAAAAGGAGCAGCAGCTTTGGCCCACAGTGCCAGGCTGGCCCTGGCTTTAGGCAGGTTTGTGTCCTCTGGCTTGGGAGCCCCTGCTTTTGCTGGTAGGAGGAGGGCAGCGTGTGCACAGCTTGCTAACACCTGCATGCCAAACTTGGGGTAATTTCTTCTGGAGTTTCTTCTATGGGGTTCCTTAAGGTGTACATCCACCTTCTGCCCTTTATGGGTCCAGTCACTTGCTGGTGGGTATGACAGTGGCCCCAAATCTGTAAATGCAGGTTGTGTGAAAAGAAAACAAAGCAACCCCACAAACAATTAAAAAAAAAGGGGGGGGTGGGGGGGGTGGGGGGGGTGGGAGGAGAGAAGATGCAAAGAGAGCACATGCTTGCAACATCCTGTGCGTTTAGCAAACACTTTCATTTAAAGGTTTCTTTTCTTACCCTTCAAATGCTAAGCTCTCTTAGATCAAGAGAACTGCTTTAGATGCTGCACATTCTCAACTACCATACATATTACTGGCAAATGAAGGTAGACCATAAAATGCACAGCAGCATAAATCCTTCAAGTTAGTGATTAAAAACACAAGCAGGTTTTTTTTCCTTTTCCATGCACGACCATTTTGTGTGCAACAAGGTTAAATGCAGAATTTTGTTTTTAATTTCTTTTTAAATTGTCTGCATAGCTCCTTGAGTCACATTGGCTGTAAACTCATTAAGGGCAGAGGTTTCATTAGAAACCATCCACTTTGAAAGGGAACTGGGCGGGAGGTAGGAAACAATGCTGAGTGGGATGCCTAAATTGCTCAGGATGTTGTAAATAGGGCTACCGCCTTTTGATCTTGTGAAGGGTCGCAGATTTGCCTTTGCTTTGACTAAAGGATGTTGGATGCAAGTGGCAAGAAATCACCCACCTTCCATCCTGTTTTCCACTGCCATTACTTGGCTTAAGGCTGGTGTTATTAAGGAGGTGTAAGGAAGGAGCCCAGACAAGGCTTTCCTTTAGGGTCTTGTTGCCGTTACAGAATTAGCATGCTTGTTTCTGCTCTGTTCAGATGTTTTATGGCAGCCCATTGCTTCTTACTGCCTGCTTAGGGTGGCTAGTGGCTTTCATTAGGTGTAACATCAGGCTCTTGCTGAGGAAGGAAAGACAAGATAAAAGCTCATGCATAACTGGATAGCCTGAGTGAAATTGCTTGTACATTGCACAGCGAAGAAAACTTGCACAAAGACCTCATGCTGTTGAAGCAGAGCACGCTGTATATATGTGTGTATGGATGTGCGTGTTTATACATGAATGATGACAAAGTACAATACATGCATAGTTTGGTTTTCCTTTTGTTTTCATAAATTCTTTCAATGTGCTTTTAGTTTTGTTTCACTAAAGATTTAGGCCAAGGCAGTATTTCAATGATGTAAATTAGGCTGAAGCCTGAGATTCGACTTAGAGATGAATTGAGAGCGCCCTGTCACAGCGTACCACTACTAGCCGTGCTTCAGGGAGGCAGAGGTGGCTTTTTGTAACCTTCATCTGTGGTCATACCCTGCATAGAAATGGCAGCTTCCCTGCTCTCCTGGGCAAGTACCTGCTTCTCCAGCCTTCAGCCTCACAAGGAGGAGAGCTTTGGTTTACACCACAAAGAAATGTAAGGACTTGGAGCCTTTACTGCCCAGTGGTTACCCTGTCTTTATATTACAGGGATTTAAAACCAGAGCTGACCAACTGTGCCTCCTCTGTGGTTCGAAAGCAGTCAGGTTTGCTTAAACCAGCTTCGGCTGGTGGCCAGAGGCTTCTGAAAAAGCACTGCTGCAACCAAAGACACCTTTTCTTAAGCATTGGTGTATCTTGCCTCACACATCACAGTCTGAACACCGGTACTTGGAGAACAGTTTTGCAGTGGTGTTTGGATATTTTTCATATACAGGAGATTTTCTGTGCTATTTAGGCAACTGTATGTGGGGGAATTAGTTTATGAAAAGTAATTGCTTCCTGTTGAGATAATATCATGTCTTTATAGCAAATACAGTAAACTGTTTTTTTAAAACATTCCTGGTTATTTACAGAAGCAATCTTCCCAAATATTGGTGAGGTTGTAAACTAGAAAACCTGATGCTAATCTGTGCTAAATGCCAATGAAGTTTGGGACAGAAAATACTTTTAGATAGAGAGATACATATTGAATGTGAATAATCATGTTCTGACAATCATGGTTTTTTGTGAGCTACTGTACCTTAACTCGTCTGGGGTCCATTATGGTGTGGTTCATAAACAAGATGAAACTATGTGGCTAATAACATTAAATATTTCCTACTTTGATCTAATCAGAAGCCTGTCTTGAGCTGCTGGTTTAGATCTTCATCAGAGGAGAGGAGGATGTCGGAAACAAGTCCTTTAAGCGTTTCTCTCTTGGCAATTAGCCACAGGAGCTCCATTATTACTTTTTGCCTGGATTAAATGAGGTCAATGGCACGAGTTTCCTGCATGAAGTCTTTCTCAGAAGCAGCAGCAGATGGTAATTGTGAACATTTCCATTCTGCATGTCTCTGTCCTGACAAGGGGCCCAGGATGCAGTGTAGAACCTCAGAGATAGGGGTAGGAAAAGCAGATGAGTGGCTTCAGGGCCTCTGAGGGAGAGAGCACTTTGCCCATTTTGTTTTGCGTTAAGATAAATATTAATAGCTTTCAGAAGGTTGTGATGATGGTGGTGAAAGAATAGGACTTGTGTAAGTGAGAGGCCTGTCCACTTTAAAATGATGAAAGTAATAGCCATCTGAAATTCAACTTCTTGCTATATTATTTAAATAAAAATAGTTTCAATGCTGATTAAAAAAAGAATTCATTAAAACTGGCATCTGCACCTACATCTATGTGCAAATGCCCAAATGGAAGGCTTTTTTCCTCTACCTTAAGGTGAATTCCCACTACTTTTAAGTCTGAGTGAAAATTATTTAGGGCTATAATCTTAATTGTGAACTTGCATGTAGAGAATTCCCTTGAAGCGTCCTTGGGAGTTGCCTTAGCACAAGCCCATGTCCTGGTGAAGGATTCTGGGCAGATGAGTGGGCCAGTGTCATCTTTGGCAAATGATAGAATCATTAAGGCTGGAAAAGACCTTTTAAGATCATTGAGTCCAACTCCAAAAATCCAACATCCCACAAATGGATGTGTTCAGTTTTAGTAGCAGCGTTAGCATTGCCTTTCAGCTCTCCAGAATAAACAGCAAAAATGAGAAAATTGTATATTTGATAATGATCTATTGATGTGGCAGCTTGAACCCTGCGACCTATCAAGCAATTTCTGCTGTGCAGTATAATTAAGTTGACTCATCAAGTGAGGAAATAGTCCTATCATAAACAGCTTAAAAATAATATTCAAATATGCAAATACTTCATGTGATTGTAAACAGTGAATTTAATGAGTATTGCTACAGAGAATTTGGTTTGTTGAGACTTATTTTTTTGGTAGAAAATCCTGATAGAACTTGAGTGATTCCATCACTTGTGTCCTTCTTCCTGCCCTTGATGTTTGAGTGCATGTAATGATAAAAGTAATTTGAGGTTTATTTTCCTTTGAAAGTCTGAGGGTTTATTTTCAGTTGGGTGGGGGTTTTTTATAGAGCCAGGATGTAGTGATCAGAGTTCTGTACAGGCTCAAAGAAGGAATCCCTGGCTAGAGAGTTCTTCTTTAAATGCGTTATTTAAGCAGGTGTTCAGATTTGGGCTCCAACACATTCTTTAATCTGGTACATTCACATTGGAGATCCAGGTAGATTGCACCCATGCTTTTATTTGCCTTTATTCCCTCTATTCAAGAAGAGAGATATGGCTTGCTTCAGTAGGTTGGGAGAGGATCCTGGAGTTTTTTTTGTGTGAGAGATGTGCCCTGGGATGCAGGAGGAGAGAGCAAGGAAGCCAAAGTATGTCTAGGGCCTAGCTGAAAGACTCATTCATCAAACCTGGCACACCTTGCTAAACCCTAACAATGCATTTCTGAGCAGAGTTGAGGAAAGAAGCAAAATCAGTTTGTGGAAATCCAATTTCAAGTATTTGCAGGGTATTTGGGGTGGGTTGGGTTGTAGAAGTCTTTTGGATCTTGATGCTATTCACCTGTGTGAGAAAATGAGGTTTTGTTTTGAAATAAGTGTTTCAAGCTCTCATGGATATAGAGGGGAGATGTCAACTTTGTTTTGTTTTGTTGTTTTTAACCAAAAGTTTTTTAACCAAAAGGTTAAAAACAATGCCAACAAAGAAATAATAATTAAAAACAAAACCAACAACCCAACCAACCAAACAACAAAACCCTACATCCCACAGGACCAGAGTGCAAATACTTTCCGTCTTTATGAAATCTGAAGATACTATATTAGTTGGGGAACCTGGCATGTAATTAAGGAATCCTTTGGTCAGATGGAGTTAGTGTAATAAAATAACGTTGAAGAAAGGCAGAGAATTCCTCCAGAAAAGAGAAATGTACAATAAAATCTCAGTGAGGCAATAAAATGGCTTCAGTCTTTCAGTACGCTGATGCTGGTGGCTAAAGATAATCTAACACTTGTTGCTGAGGAGTGTGGTTTTCTGATGAGCTGATTTTAAGAAATGAGGATATGAAATACTTAGAGGATATTGTCTTCTGTCTCTGAAAGGAAAGATACCATCTCTCTCATACAGGCTGGTTGAAATTTTAATTAAACTCAAGCCAAAAAGCATTGCTGACTTAGAGGAAAGCAAATTCATTTAGAGACTGAAGAGACTAAGGGTGAGGGATTTCTATGTGAGGAAGATAAGGGAACATGATTTAATATGTTTAGGACGTGTCCATAGTCAGAATATTTATATGCCAAAACCTTTGAGTAAAAACTGTTTCAGCTGAGGTTTACTTGTCAAAGATGTAGGACATGAGTGGATCAGAAGGCTAGAGGGTTCACGTTCAATACAGGCAGGAAGAGACAAAGAAAAGGGAGAAGAATAATTGTCTTCCCACTTGACACACTTTTTCCTCCTGCTCCTTCAGTTGCCTGAAATGGTAGACATGTGCAAGCAAATTCTCTTTAAATTTGTTTTGGTACTTCCTCCTCCCCACCTCTGGCTTTCTGTCATATGTGGCTTCAAGCTCAGATTTACCCTGCATGGCTGCATGCAGTGACTGCTGCAGGGGGGACAGGGCTGGCTCTGAGAGACTGCACGTTGGTGGGCACTGGCTGGGCACAATGCAGCAAAGGATGGGAGTGTGGGAGCTGTCAGAGCCTCCATGCCTCTGAAGATAGGCATTAGAGGGATAACTGACAGAGTGCCTGCTCCACTACAAAGAACAGTGTTTAAACATGATTGCAGTGATGTGTTGAAATAAACTCTGTTATGATTATGTTGCTACGTTCTTGGCAGGCTTACCGTAAACCACAGTGTGTTTTTTGGTGTGTACGTGGCTTGCTTTCTCTCTCTCTCTCTTTTTTTTTTTTTTCTTTTTGGTACGGGTAAGCAGCTTAGTTACTGCCTGCCTTTCACGAGCAGAGGCTTTCATCCTTAATGCTGGGGTTAAACTGCATTCAGGCTGTCTATAGCCTGCGAAGGTCACACTACCATTTTGATTTCCTCTCCCTGCACTACAAGCTCCTGCAACAGCAGGTACAGGAGGGGGATGCAGCCCTGGCACAGAGGCTGAGCCTGACCCTGCGCCCCCCCGGTTCTGCTTGAGAGATGCACTTCTACTCTAAGTGGCCTTTCAGAAGGAGGATTTCCTTTCTTTCTCCAAACCACCCCCCCAGCCCCTTCATTATGCTTACCATGCATGTTATTAATACTCCACTCTGAAGGCAGTGTCTCAGAAGTAGGATATGCATTTCTCTCCACACTTAAGATGTTGTGTCTTGACTTTAACAGGCATGCTCAAGTGAAATGAGATGCCCTGAAATAGCTCTGGCTCTGAGGTCTTGTGCTCAGGAGGACGCTGCTGCCTGCAGCCCTTCAGACATTTAAATATGCTGACCGTGGAGTAAGATACCTTTCCTCTTCCCTTCCCTGCCACAGCATCACTGTTGTCTCACCCACTGGCTGCCTGAGCATTCACCATCTGGTCCCAAAAAACAAATGAGTGTGGTGCATTATTTTAATTATTTTCCACTTGTGTGGTCAGGAGGTTATTTTGTCTGGTGAGCTCCACTTTGGGCCCTTTCTCTCATTAATACCACCCTGTGCACATCCTGCTTGAGTACAGGAATGGCCACTGGTGTGGCCAGCTCTTGATATGTCAGAATGGCCAGTATTTATAATTACAAGAGGAATCTGTTACATGTATATTGTCCTGTATTTTTCTGAAGTGATGGAGCAAATGCCTGTAATGGAAACACAGAAGCTGGAAATGCCTTTGAAAGATAATTCTGCATGACTCTTTTTTTAATGCATCCTTCTTGGAGTGATAAAGGCAACAGACCAGAATTCACAAGCAGGCAAAATCTTGCCTCTCAAATCTAAACAGTTAAATGGCAGCTTCAAAAATACCGTTGTCATCTAATTACCAGTATGTGCTTTGCTGCAGCAGCTTGGTATGGTACAGAAATGCTGGCAGGACAGGGTTTGTTTCAGACTGGTTTCCTTCAGTCTTCTCAGTTTCAGAAAAACAAACCTTAAAGGGGTACAGCTGGAGGAAAACAGAGTAGTAATTGAGGGCACTTTGTGCTGAATTTGACTGAGACTTTTGAAGCTCTCTGTCTCCAGCCACCACCACAGCAGTGGCAGTTCCTTGTTTGTAGCTTTGTAGCTGCGGCAGAAGCAAAACCTATGCCAGGGACCTTTCTGGGTGCTTGTGATGCCATTCATGCTGGGGATCAAGAAAGGACTTGTTGCACCTTGAGAGTGAGAATAGCCACTTGGGATGGTGCAGGATTAATCTGACGTGCTTCCAAGTCACCATGGGGCTTCTCAGTGTCAGTGTTTAGATGGTACATTCAGCAGTGGCCCTTTCAAAAGGAGTAAATCCTCTGGTTCTGTGTGTGAGAGTTTGGTATTGTCAAATTGCAATTTGAAACGGTGGAGATTTCTCTTGTCTCTTGGGAAGCTAAATAGCTCAAATTCCGAGGGCTTCTTTAATAATGAGACCTTAATATTTTATATTTGTATCCATTTTTTATTTATTAGGAGAGCTCCTCTCAAGTGTGCTGTTCATATGCCTCAAATTATTCATAAAATGTGGAAGGGGAAAAAAACCAAGAAGTGAAAAGAATGTAAAATCTATGTGTGAAAGAGAGCAAACTGTGTCATTGGCATGTTGCAGAACCCTTGGACATTTTGTGGTTGGTAGTGTGACATAAAGGGAACTCAGACTTCTGCTTTTAAGTTGGGCAGCCCGGGTTGTGCAGTGTGCTCACACACAGCTACTTCTGCATGAATGGTGGAACACACAAGTCTGTGTCACAAGGAAACTCCAAAATATGTTCTCAGTGAATTAACAGGGAGCTAACAGAGAGGTTTTGTGTAGGCTTCAGCATGCATTTCAAGAAAAAAAACCCATCCAACAAAACACGTTTGTGGTTTCTGAGTTCCCTCACACCGCCTCTTCAGATCCCTGTGATGTGAACCAGGTTTTGGTGAATTAATCTTCTTTCTGCCCATGTGTGTAACTACTCAGAGCCAGGGCACAGCCAGGAGGTGTAGGGGGGGGATAGTGTGAATGCTGAGGTTGGATGTTGTGGGTTTATGAGTAACAGTTATTCCCCACAGAATAATTCATGTGTGGCTTTGGATAAAAAAAGGTTTTCATGACATTCCTTCAGCTGATACAGATCATGTGTGCATGCTCATGTTAAGGGTCCTCATCTGGGTGGGATTTTGGTTTGGTTTTGTTCTGTTTTGTTTGTTTGTGTGTTTAAATATTTTGTTTCATCAGGTGTTTGGTTTTTTTAATTGCATCTTGAGTGAGTGCTTCCAGTTCTGAAATTTGCCACTGAATTCAGTATGGGCTGCCTCCAGCCATTTCCCTGTGAAGCTGTGTTATAATAGACCATTCTTTCGACAATTTTCCACTGTCAGCTTGGTTTTTAACTATTTTTTTTTAACCATTGCAAGACACTACAAAATGTGTAAGTTATTTAGGTGAAGCACAGGGCAGGTGTAAAAGTACCAGGATGTCTCAGCTTGATATGGCATTACAACTTGTTAATATCTTTGTGTGTAGGCTCCAGCTCTCTGCCTTTAATAGCTGGTGTAAGTGTATGCTGGCTGAGAGGAAAACTACTTGAAAATAATACATTTGAGTACTTCAGAAATGTCCTTATGTGTGGCACTAGATAAAATGATAAATGTTAAATGGGAGGGTTTTGTGTCCTCAGTAAGTACTTCTTTTAAAATGAATATTTTTGAGATATCTAAACTCACAGATCTTCCATGTAATTTTGTCAGAATGTGGCAGATGTTTTCACTTTTATTCTTTTTTAAAGAAAATCATGAAAACAGCAACAATTACCTCATATTATTACAAGAAATAGGACAGTTACTATTTCTTGTAATGGTGCTGGATTCTTCTCATGTATCTTTCCAGAGGAACTAAAATTTTTTCCCCTCTCAGTATCACAGTATAACTAAGGTTGGAAGAGACCTCGAGGATCATCGAGTCCAACCTATCACCACAGACCTCATGACTAGACCATGGCACCAAGTGCCACGTCCAATCCCCTCTTGAACACCTCCAGGGACGGTGACTCCACCACCTCCCTGGGCAGCACATTCCAATGACGAACAACTCTCTTGGTGAAGAACTTTCTCCTCACCTCGAGTCTAAACCTCCCCTGGCGCAGCTTGAGACTGTGTCCCCTTGTTCTGGTGCTGGTTGCCTGGGAGAAGAGACCAACCCCTTCCCAGCTACAACCACCTTTCAGGTAGTTGTAGAGGGCAATGAGGTCTCCCCTGAGCCTCCTCTTCTCCAGGCTAAACAATCCCCGCTCCCTCAGCCTCTCCTCATAGGGCTTGTGTTCAAGGCCTCTCCCCAGCCTTGTTGCCCATCTCTGGACACGTTCAAGTGTCTCAATGTCCTTCTTAAACTGAGAGGCCCAGAACTGGACACAGTACTCAAGGTGCGGCCTAACCAATGCAGAGTACAGGGGCACAATGACTTCCCTGCTCCTGCTGGCCACACTATTCCTAATGCAGGCCAGGATGCCATTGGCCCTCTTGGCCACGTGGGCACACTGCTGGCTCATATTCAGGCAGCTATCAGTCAGCACCCCCAGGTCCCTCTCTGTTTGGGAGCTCTCCAGCCACTCTGACCCCAGCCTGTAGCTCTGCATGGGATTGCCGTGGCCTCCTCTTCAACAGTTCGCTGCTTGCCAGTAGTGTAGTGTCACAACAGCTGATCTGTAGGGATAGCCTCCTTACTTTTCAAAACTGCACATTTTGCTTTTTTCTTAAACCTTAATTTTGATGTCAGATTTGCCCTGAACCACCTCTAAAGATCTTTCAACAACTCTAGCTTAAATGCCATGGTTTAGTCATGAGGACTGTGGTGACAGGTTGGACTGGATGATCTTTGAGGTACTCTTCCAACCTTGGTGATTCTGTGATTCTGTAAATGTGTGAAAATTTGGGCATTTAGACCCAATAATTAAGGATCTAGTTATTTCTTTTTTTAAACACCAGGGAAGATTTGTTATTCTCTGGTACCCGGAAGCTGAGTGTGTCATCGCTAGATACACTGAGGTCTGAAATGTGAATGACGTCCTCCATGTGGAACCTAGCCCTGAAAACACGAGTTTTATAAGGGGAATGTTGGCACAACACAAACTTTATTAATAGTTGCGGTCAATCTGTTGTAATGTTTAAATTCCCTAGTTTCCATGTTACTTTGTAAATACAGCTTTACTTTGTTTGCTCAAAGATTGACCCTTTGTGGCTTTTGGATTCGTGCACGTTTCTACTTTTATGCAGGCTTTTTTTCCTGTTAGGGAAGACATGGAGGCATTGCTTTAAGTTTTGAGATGGGGGACACTGGTTTCCCCTGCACAATTTTGATTATCTGAAGGTAATTTGTATATATAATAAAACAGCTCTAAAAGAGCCCTTTTTTTGGAGTCTCTTCAATAAGTAGAGCGTTTGCAAATCAGTCTTGGCAGGAGACTAGACACTGAAACACCTGACACTTCAGTTCATCTCTGTTGAGAAAACATTACATATTTTGCAAGGTAAAATGTTTCATTAAGATGCAGTGTTCTGGTTATAAATACTGTCTGTGAGGCATCTTGGGAGATAGTTTGGCTCTGGCAGGCTCGACTGAAGGGCTGCCTGCACTTCTCTCCTGGCAGCTCCTGCATCACAAGGTGCAGAGGCCAATCGGTTGGCCAATTTGCTCGAGAGGGCAAGTTTGACAAGGGCTCATTCCCAGAGCAGGAGATGTGATGGCTTTAGCTCTTCATTGGATGTGAGTGAATTAAAATGCCCGTATTTCTCTGTGTTACAAGGGCATGGGGAAATCAAATTCTCAGTGGTTCTCATCACAGTGGTTGGTAAAGTGTTTGGAATCCTGTCACCTTTGCTCTCCCTTGAATATGGTGCTTTCTGTTCTTCTGGAGGATGCCTTCAATATAAGGTCAAGCCCACATCTTATCCTTAAGTCATCTTTCCCTCCAGGGTATCATCAGGCATTCAACTTACAAATCCTCTAAATCTTCTGAGGTGTTTTTCTATGAGTGTTTAAAAAAGTTTGCATAGTATCTGTGAGGGAGTCTTCTGCTAAGCTGGCACACCTTGTATTTGATTAAAACCTTGCTTCATGTTTGAAGGACAGCTTGGCTTGTTTCACAAATCCACTGGGATTCCCTGTTTGAGATACAAATCAACTAGAGTGTTTTTTATTTTGTTTCCTTTGCTCCTAGTTTGTGGTGTAAGGGAACTGGAATTGCAGTGTACATACTGGAGAGAGCAAGTCATGCAAGAGCTGTCTCCAGCCAATTGCAGAAATTAATTTTGGCAGAGCATTTAGCAGTATCCACTGTTAGACACGTCGTCAGTGTTTCCTACCTTTTGCTTTTCTTTATTTTGCCTTCTTACTTAGCCAAGTACTTTATGCTTAGTAATCTTTACTGTAAGTAGAGATCCAGATGATTTGTGTGTACGGCTCCAAGCAATCCTTGCATCATATGCTGGTATATACCCATAGGTATATTCCCTCTTACTGTGAAATGACTTGGCTTTCTTCTCTCCCTCTTCCCTACTGCTCTATCTGCCATGTATCTGCCATGCATCTGCCACCATGGTTTGTCTTCCCATCTTTCTTTCAACTTGTGTATTTAGAACTTTGTCTCCAGTTGCATTATCCTGTTGTCTTCTTCTTCAGGATACTTGTTCTTCTGTTAAAGGTCTGGGCTTTTAATTGGGTAGTAAATGGCTGGGTTAGCTGCTTCAGTGAGAGATGGTGATGGCTGGGGAGAAGGAGTCCCTGGTGGATGGTGCTCTCTTCAGTGTGCTGAAACCCTGAGGCTGAAACTCTGGAGCTTCATTGCTATGCATGCAGGTGCTCCATACTGAGGAAGCCAATCTCACTCAACTGTATTTTATTTTAAATGGACTGCAATGTCACTCCAGTCATAGAATCATAGACTTAACAAGGTTGGAAAAGACCTCAGAGATCATCAAGTCCAACCTATCACCCAACACCTCATGACTAACTAAACCATGGCTTCAAGTGCCTTGTCCAATCCTTTCTTTAACACCTCCAGGGACAATGACTCCATTACCTCCCTGGGCAGCACATTCCAATGGCAAATAACTCCTGTGAAGGACTTTCTCCTCACCTTGAGCCTAAACCTCTCCTGGCACAGCTTGAGACTGTGTCCTCTTGTTCTAGTGCTGGTTGCCTGGGAGAAGAGACCAACCCCCACCTGGATACAACCTTCTTTCAAGTAGTTGTACAGAGCAATAAGGTCTCCCCTGAGCCTCCTCTTCTCCAGGCTAAACAACCCCAACTCCCTCAGCCTCTCCTCACAGGGCTTGTGTTGTCCTTCCTGAAGGGATCATGACATGAAGTTTGTGTTGTAGGGCCAGTGGTTCGTACCACCCCAGCGGAGTGTTACCATCACATGCTCTGGTAATACTGCTGGCCACTGTCTTTGTGCACCTCACGTGAATGTGGTCACCCCATAGCTGCCTGGTTCTGTGTGCATGGATCAATGTGTAGGATCATATCCTTATCCACTTGATATCCTCAGGGCCCTTCTTCAGTTTGTCATCTTACGGTGTTTGCTATCATCGTTCCAGCGTTGTATCGTAGGCTGGTAATTTTCTGGTAATATGCCATATGTATACTTTTATATAGCTCTCATATATAAATGTATGAAAACTATTAATGTGTAAAAATAAATATAGATGAGTAGCACTTCTATTAAACTAAACCCTGGAAAATGCTTATGTAGCTCATGCTATTATGTGGTACTGTTCCACTATCTCCTTTCTTTCTATCTGGTGGTTATTACTGCACTCCATTGCAGCTCCCTATATCTGGTTTTACTCTGTCTTGCCCTATTGTGCATGCTCTTGTCATGCAACAGCCTGGTGTGATGGCATTCAGGTCATTGTTTGCATCTTTGGGGCAGTTTTAAGGGTTCTGAAAACAATGTTTGTTTCACGTTCAGTTCACCTAACTTGACAATGTGTTCCCTGGTCAGGCTCAGCTCTGATGAAGAACCTCCTTGGCAACTAGGTAGTGCAAGAGCTCCTGCATCTTATCTTCTGGTGCTGTGAAAGTAAAACGACTGTGTTTGGTCCCAGTGCTGTCAGTTGGAGCACTGACCTGGAGAGAATGAATAATTTACAGGGTTTTGTAAATGTTACATGTTTTAATAGAGGGAGATAACATAAAGTTTAAGAACAAACCTCTGTGGTTCTGTGCATTGACCTCATAATTAATTTTTGCAGAATGGTAATTTTAACAACCTTTGAAATTCTTATTAGAAGTGATTTTTTTTGCCTCATCCATAAAATTACCTTTTGGGGACTAAAGTTTGACATGCAGTAAGAAGGAATTTATTCACTACTGAGCCATTTAAAAAAGGCGAGGCAAAATTTTGATTCTCATGGCAAAGAACTCTGCTTTTTTGTTGTTTGTGTGTGTCTAGAGCTGAAGAACTGTGGGATTAATATGTGGATGACTGGTAGATAACTGAAACAGCAGTTTCTGCTCTGATATTGGTGAAAATGTCAACAGCAGGCTGCAGTTGGTATTTTTTCGTGTAACACAAAAGTGTGCCTGTTGAGCACAGGCATCTGTGGGGAGATGTTACAACACATACAAGCACATGCTGTTTCTTTGTCCAGTTTTTCTCAACAGTGACATGATGGTGCAACTCATGTCCAGCCTCCTGATTTTTTTCTTTCTGATAGGTCTCCCTTCAGCACAGAGCAAGGCTACCTGCCCCATGTACTCCAGCTCTGGATTTCCCCATGTGCTGCCTTCCCTGTGCAACTGCAGATTATGATAGCCCAGGCCTTGAGACAAACACTGTATGTTTTCTGGTGATTAGGTACTAGTGGTTTGACCTGGGAAACAGCTGTCTGCTGCTGGAGATAAAGAGGGGCAACATGGAGGTGCTGTATGAGTTGTTTGGAGTTCAGTGCTAGTCAGTGCCTGGGTAGGGGAGGACCAAAGGGAAGAGGTGTGAGGATTGTTATGTAGTATGTAGGTTCTGATTTGCCCATTGATACAAGCCAGCTGGATCCATTGCTCCTCTCCTTGCTGGCAGCTTGTCACTTCTTCCTGTTTATAGTCAGCGTTTGGCTACAAATAAGTGCAGGAGTAATTCAGAGGAGAGCAGAAGTGCCCCTGTCAGCACAGACCTCATTTTAGGTCAGCTTAAGCCAAGCATAAAACCATACCCAAGTTTTGCCATCACTGGAAGCTTTCCTTCCAAGTTTAGGTAAGTGAATGAATCAAGAGGGGAAGAGGACGTACAACACAAGTCCCCAAACTCTAAAAGCAACTGAAAACAAGTGCGAGCTTAAACACGTTTATTTCTGGAAGGCTGTTGGGTGTTTTGTTTTGTCTGTTGAGGAAGGGTAGATTGAATCAATAAAAGGGAGTTGGTAAAAGCTAAGAACATTCAACTTCAGCCATGCAATGCAGGAGCCATCTCTGAAGCTCATGTTGCAGAGAGAAATAAAACCAACACACAAAGAGTGGTTTTAGCCTTACAGTGGACTGTGTGTTGCTCGTATTAAATACAGACCTTCTTGTTAGCATCTTGCTTCATTCTAGTAAAATATTTTTTGTTTCATTGAAGTGACATGAGCACTGATCTAAATTTTTGTATCATTTGAAATACATAGGGAAGCAATAATAGTCTTACCTTGAGGTAATATATAACCCCCCCAAAAAAAATCACAATGTGAAAGTTACATTAATGCATATGACTGGAATGAGCTAGGGAAATTATGCAAGGAGAAAAAGGGCAGTGTTGATACTCTGCTCATTAGCCCTGTAAGGAATACATACATTTGTACCTGTAGAAAGCTCTTCAGATTTGTGTCTCCTCAGCCCACCCATTCAGTTTGGAAAATTGCTTGGAAATGCTGTGCCTCAGTTGTGTGGCAGAAAACATTGCTGTGCAGAGGCTGCTAAGCACTGTTCTTGCAGATGAAGAGCTCAGGCCTTCCTTAGGGCCAAACTCAAGGGACAAGGAGATGGGAAACCCTCAGTGTGTGTTCAGAGTTTGAAGTGTGAAGCCTCAGCACCATCCCAGCACTGAGATGTGAACAGAGGGATAAAGTGGGGGCCAGCGTAATGCAAGGAGCATGTGGTCTGCAGGCTTCTGAAGCACATACTGCTGTTAGCAGGCAGTCCCATTTTACACTAGCTGAGGTTTCAGAGCTAAATTTTTGCCTTTAGTCTTCATTACATGAACCCGTGTCAAACAGGGATGCAAACAATGAACAAATATGCTCTGTCCTGATGCCTCTTGAATTTACCCATGAGTATTTGGGAATTGATGATACATGCTCTGTGAAAGGACATAATTGGGCTAACGTGAACATGACCAAATGTTAGGGTTAATGTGAGCAGACCTGGTGTGCTGGGGAAGTGCCTCAAAGATGGTTTCTTTGTATTCAGATTGCAGCCAGGTGAGTGGATTTTTCAAATAAATGTCAGTAATTTGAGGTTTATGTTGTCTAGAGGTTCAGACCATAGAGAGTGCAGGAGCTTTAGGGATTTTTCATGCCTGACCTGTGAGATGGTGTCAGATCTCCCATTTTTATGTTTTGTTGATAACACTGCTGGCAAAACAATTTTTTGCTTTGTTTATTTTTTTAGTGGTCTTGCAAGTGGTGTTTCTTCTGGCCCTTTAAATAATGGCATTCTGGAACTAAATTTGATACCATGTCATTTGTTCATCTCTCCAGTACTGAGCAGATGTTTCTAAGAGTTAATGTAGCTTCTCAGTTATCTTTGACAGAAGCAGAGTCTGCTCAGCATCAGAGGGTTTAGACTAATGCACATTGATCTTGGCAGGGAGAACATAGGCTCCTTGAGCTTGCTAGGCATTACAGGCCTGAAAATTGTTGTATTAACAAGACAATTAATTAATAAGCAGGAAATTGATGTAACCCCTGAGGCAGTACCGATACTATATTCTTAGTTTTTTAAAACATAGATGTTGCTTTAATATATAATAGGAAGCACCTCCCGTGTCATTGAAGTCCAAGAGAGGAAAAGCTTTTCACCTTTCTTTAAAGAGGGAGATGCATCTGGCATTTGTCACTGCCAAAGATTGTTCTCTTTCCTCCTCACCCAGCCTTGCATATTTTTCCAAGGAAGCTGTGGAAGAGATAAGACCATTTACCTGCTAAGTGGAGTGGTGTAATGGGCTGTTTCTCTGCAGCTTAACTACCTGCTTCTGTTTAATAGGATTTTGCAGGTTTAATTTTGGTGCTTTACAGATGAAGCAGAGGCTGTTGCACAGAGGTGTCCAGGTGTGCTGGGAGCAGTGGGTGAATGTAGGTTGGTGGCCCTTTAGGAAGCGGAGTCAGTCCCAAGCCACAGCTGTGACAGAGAGAGGGCTTTGTCTTCTGGCTTGAGACCTAGCAATGTCTGAACAGGACAGAGCAAAATACGAGATTTAGGATGGCATTCTTTTTCATTTCTGACTGATGTCTTTGTACACCCCAGGAACATGTTGGATTCATCTCATCTGCTTTTCATTCAGTGGCTCAAAGCTCTTCAGTGTAACTTGTTTTTTTGATGGTTACTGCATGTGTAAGAAGTAAAACTCAAGTTGTGATACACTTTGAATTAAGAATATTTCTCTACAAATGGCTCGTATCCCTCAAGAAAATTTTGCACTCAGTGGTAAGCAAGCAAATATAAATCTCATGTTCTTGAGAAATAAATCAACTGAGTTTATAAACTGGGGTCCTTTTTACAGGGTTGATCACTTGGTTTGAAAGAGTTATTTGAAGTGGTGACACTAGCCTTTAAATTGTTGAGGGGGGTTATATATCTGTCCAAAGGAAGTGAATTTTGTTTGCAGTTGGCTGACTTTTGCAGTGTTTTAATTGATTATCCCAGAATTCTGTACTCCCAATTTAGTGAATTACTTTTGGAAGGAATAAGCCAGGTCAACATTTTTTTTCAATAAAAAGTGAGATTTCTGGTTTTTTTTTCTTCTTTAACTGAAGCCAACCCTAACAGACAGAGCAGGAGGGAGAGCTGTGAAATGTGAGAGCACCAGTGCACTGTGACTGTGGCTCTGCCATTGCCTCACAACCACTGGTGTTTGCAAGATGGGTTTGTTTTGGTGGTGTTTTTTTTCCCCAGGAAGGTTTAAGGTGGAAGCCCACGCTCTTGCAACATGCAGCTCTCCAGGCTGCCTCTGTCTTCAAAGCACTGCAGAAATGCCATGTTCAAAAATATATATTGTTTTTTTCCATTTGGGAGGACATAGCTTACTATGCTTCCTCCCTTGCTCGGTGGTGGTGGTGGTGGTAAATCACAAACTATAAATCAAAGACAGGTTTTGATGCAAGGAAATGCCCAGCAGTGTGCAAGGGGCTTTGTCTCAAGGCTGAGTGGAGAGCATCCAGCCAGCCATCCTCCCTACATCTGACTGTGTTTAGACCTGGGTCTGCTGCTTCCTGCTTGTGCCGGTGCAGTTACTTTTTTTGCTGCTCTCTGAAACAGAGCATCACATCAGCCTAGGTAAAAAATAAATAAGACAAAAAGCCCCTCAGAGCAAGAAGCACTTGTGGTTGTTGGAGTGCAAGGAGGAGGAAGCACCTCTGAACTGCAAGTGTGCTGAATGCGATTTACACTGCTGTCACTGTCTGAAAGTGGGCTGGGGTTTCTACATCTCACTTCCTAGTTTGTGCCTGAGGCACAAAGACAGAAGAGTCATCCTAAATAACTGGGATTGGGGACTGAAAGTCAGCAGTATGAATTTACCCACAGCAGAAACATCTTAAATACAAGGCAGCTTTAAGAATTAATTTTGGAGCTGGCCTGGATGAAAAAGAAGCAAAATTTCTTATTCTGCTGAAATTATGGGGGAGCCACCTTACAGTTAACACCAGTGATAAATGTCGGACTGGTTTGTATTAAAAATGCTTTAATCTGATTTGGCCCCATTAATTTTTAAACTAGCAGAGGAGGTCATTAAATCACAAGTCCCTTTTTTTGTTATAAATGCTTGCACCTCTGTGTTCCCTCTGCTTCCCCAGATTCTGCTTCTAATTAGAGCGGTGATGTGGTTCATGGCTTGTCAAGCAGATTAATGCGCTTTTGAAATCTGAGTGGTTTTTTTCTCTTCTTCTTTCCCTGTAGCTGCCTGCTTGTCTTCCTGGGGTTGTTTTTCTGGGGGTGTGTTACTGCACCTGTATGCAGAGCCTATGAAAAGGTTTTGGTTCCTACTGTGCAGGCTTAGGTGAAGCATTGAAGAGCCAGGGGGAGGGGAGAAGAGCTCGAAAGAAACCTGCTCTTCACAAAAGGACGCATTGGTTTGCATTTTCCTTTGCATTTCAGTGACGTGTGCTTGTTTTTTTGGTGGCGTGGATGTGACTCTTTCAGAGATTTCAAAACCCAGAGCCTCCCTGGTTTTGTTCTCACCTGGATGGGACCATTCCTGCTTTCCCCTGGCTAAACTCAACCAGGGTGGGTCTCACATTGGTGCTGTGTAACTCCTGCGGTACCAGAGCCTGAGCTGGCACCTCGCCAGGAGCCTGAGGGTTGCACTTAATTTGCATATAAATTTACATAGGAGTTTAATTGGAGATAAATGCACATGGTTTTTTATTTATAGAGCTCTGCAAGTGTACACATAGATTTACTTTAAAAATGGGGGAGGGTGGAGGGGGGTGGCTAAGGGTAGGGAGACAATAAAAAAAACCCCACCACACCAAAAAACCCAACAAACAACTACCTGCCCACCTTTATATTTGTGCAAGATTCAGGTTATAAATAAGTTTCAGACCTCATCAAGTCCACAACACCCTGACAGCTCTAGGCCACTTTGGCCTGGTGCTCTGTATCCCTGAGAATCCCTGCCAGCCTGCAGTCCCCATCCACACAGTCGGCCGTCATCCTTCCCTGCTGGTTACAAGGAGTGGAGAGACTGTCTGCCATAGAACATGGTTGTTTTAGAGCAGCTTCAAAGCTCTCCCTGTTGTTCTTATCTGCAGACAGCCTTGTGCTGTTGCTGTGTTTCGTGGTCATGGAGTTGCAAGATGTAGCCCAGAGCCCAAATAAGTGTCTTCCTTCCTCTCTTATGTGATATACAGCCCTGGTAGGCTCCATGGGCAGCTTGCTGGAAGATAAAATTAATTTTTGACTAATGCACGTTAGAAGGAATAATCTGAACGAGACATGCACGTTACTGGGTTATAAATTAACTGTAACTACTGAGGAAAAAAGATATGGGCATCAGGCAGCCCGACTCCTGCAAACCTTTTCATATTCTTCTGCAGTATGCATCGATAGTCAGACAGAAATAAAATAAAATGGTGCAGAACAGAGTGAAATAGAATTATGCAACTTCTCTGTTGTTCATACAGAATTCGGTCGTTCGACATCAAGACTAAAACAGTTTAATCTTGCTCATCTCAGCATACTGACAGAATATGAAGCTGGGCAGAAATGAATCATGCTATGGATAAAGGGCTAGGAAATTTTATGTGGTTTTGTTTGGTTATTTTTTTCCCCTCCTTAAAAAAAATCCAGTAGTTGGAGGGGTGGAACTAAAGAGATGGAGGTGAAAAGATAAAATGCTTGCAAGGTGTATGCAGGTGGGCTTAATGAAGGAATGCACAAGCCACTTATGTAGGATAGAATTTCAATGGGAGAAGCATGCAACATAATAAGCTGTACAGAAGGAGTAAATGGAGTGCTGCTATGTTTAACCTTGCCTTACAATAGGTTGTCCTGCTTCTCTTGTGGCTCTGGCAAGGCCTCTGACACGATCCTTTAACCAGGGCAGGGGTAAATGTGGCACAAGGAGGCATTTAAGTCGAGCTGAAAGGCAATGTTGGAAATGGTTAAGGGAATCTTATTTTCACGGTGAATAATTAAACTGGGAACTGATTGCCTTCTGTGCAGGAAGATCCGTGGCTCTTTATAAATCAAATCTTCATTGCCTGCAATGTGCTGTTCATTAAAATGGACAAACAAAAGCTCAAAATGCATGTTAAGCCATTTTTTTTCCCCTCAGTCAAGCTCCCCAGCTTGTTTTTAAGCTGTGTTTCTGGATTTCAGGCCATTTGAAATGGCTGTGGTAACTCCATGGTCTTGTGCTGTGGCTGTTAATGGGCAGCAGGAGCTCTCATCAAAAAATTTAGTATGGCTGAGAGTGTGTAGAGGAAAGGAGGAAGATGAAAATGTTATGAGTCTGAAAATGCTGAAACACTCAGATTTTACAGTGAAATATGCTTTAAAATATAAAGTTTATGTTTATGCATTTTCCAGGTAAATTACCTTAATCTTCATCAGATCGCCCTGAAAAATGTTCGCTCTCAGATAACCCACACACGCATCTGTAATAAGTATGTGCAGATCAGCATCAATATCGACTCCTAGGTTAAACTGAACTTAATTTGCTGGATCAGAGGTAAAAGGAGAGAACAAAGCCACAGCACGGGAAATTATTTGGCTACTTGGCTTCTTTCAGATTTCTGATGCACGGCTGATGCGTCTGTGCTGGTTAGAGCAACCTATAATGTCAGGTAGCCCTATACAGGGTAGAAACTGCAGAAATCTAATGAGCAAAAACTGAGCAAAGCCTTGCCCTCAGGAGAATTTTAAAAAGTACAATAAAAGTTCCAGCAGCAGCTTTATGAAATATTTTTCTCTATCATCGTGGTAAGTTTGACTCATATATGGCTACAGATACCTCCCTGCCTTACACTGTAATTGAAATAAACAAATTAAAAAAAATCTAGGAAGTACTTTGCCCACCCCCTATTTTTCAGTGAGTTTTGGGGAAGGAGGAAAATTTGTCCTTTCTACAGTCACCTCTCTGAATTAGAAGCATATGTCTTGCCTCTCCACCGTGTAGCTGGCTGAGGTGCTGAGGAGGTCTGCAGAGTGACCCCACTGAGGAGGACCAATATGTTCGATGGGCTATGAGCTGGTCTTGCTTTCCTGAAGCTGATGGGGAAACCATGCTGCCTAGTCTTTACTAGGAAGGGTCTAGAATGCAAAGAGTTGACACAGCTAGCCTCAAACCTCATTGCACCTGCTGAGCCCAGTGGAACAAACCTGGTTCTTCTGAGGTGGTTCCAGTAAGCCACTGTGTGTGTGCCAAGTCAAGAACAGGTAGCTCAAGTCAGTGATTCATGAGCATCTGGCCACTGCACAGCTTAGGGGAGGTCATGTGTGGCCATCATTCCTCCCCAGCTTGTCATTTAGTTTGTAGTTGGGGTTGAATCATATATTTAAATGTAGGTGCACAATCATCTAATGGGTGCCTGTTTGGTGGGGAAAAATACAGTATTAGGGGCTGCAGTTTTGTATTTGTATACATGGATCCAACCAGATGGCAGAACAGAGAAACCATTGCACAGACAAAGAAAGAATGTCAGTCCCCATCATCTCTCCAGATCTGATGCTGGCAATGCATGTTTCTTGCATAGTACCCGTGTAAGGTGGGTGTGTGGTGCAGGTGAAGACCCTTGAGAAAGAAGTTACCTGTGGCCTGACACTTATTTATGTTTGAGGGACTCCTGGTGTCCTTCTTTGGGAGAAAGAAAGCCAAACAAATTATTCTGTCAAGCCAGGTCTCCTTCTGTGTCTCAATAAATGTCTGCTATAGGCACTCTGCTATGTATGGGAATGACTGCCTGTCATTAATTTGTTTGAATTACAATAGAATAACTTTTTGTTGTTATTTGGTTGTGGGTTTGTTTTGTTTTCCTTTGGCTTTAACATCCCAAACTATCTGAAAGCATTGTCCAAAATGCTTTATGGTTTTGATTTTCAAAGGTGTTTCTTGTTTGGCTTGCGCAGTGCTGCGGTTTACTGGTGCTATGCGATGCCCTCGTGCTGTCAGAGCTGGTTTTGTTCTGCTCCATGAAATATTGACATTCCTAATGCTGCCTTTTGCTGGTGTTAGCACGCACAAGAGAAAAAATGGCCGATTAAAGGTTTGCCACATGTTGCTCATCTGTGTGAATTTGCTTTGTTCTGTGACTTTGGGCAGTCCTCTGTATCTGGCAGTATTTCTGGTTTGTCAGAACAGGGTCTGTCTCTATTGATTCTCCTGGAAATGTGTGTGGTTTCTTTAATGTAGTAATGGTATTGAACAATTTTAAATGCAGTTCATACGTGTGTATTATATGTGTAGACTTGTTAAAAAGGAAAGAAAAAAAAAAAAGAAAAAGGAAGGGGGGGGGGAAGGAAGAAAAAAGTAATTCTTTCCAGAAGGGAAAAGAAATAGGAAGAAACACATTCAAACTGAAATACTATTTTCCCAAGGGATTTTCATAGCTGTTGAAGTAATTCTTTCTTTGTGTTTCCCTCTATGTAACATGCAGGCTTATTTCTTTTAACTCCAAAATGTAAATTACTGCCATTATGTTCTCTGTTCCTTAGGATTCTTGAAACATTTGTCTCAACTTAAATGCTAAGTGCCCCATAGACTAGAAATTGTGACCGGCTTCCCGAAGTTTTCAGGCTGCCTTTCATCTGCAATGGTTTTTTTTTTGCCTTTATTTACTTTTAAGCACATTTAAGCAAGGCTATTTTGGCCTGCAGTGAATTTTCCAGCACAGAAACTGATAAAATTGGGGGGATGGGCGGGGGGTGGGGGGGGGGGGGTGGAGAAATAAATCTGTAGCTCACTGGTTTTTGGAGACTACAGAAACTACCTGATAAAGGTCTGCAGTCTTTTAGCCTTTTCAGGGAGAGATACTGGTCTTAAAATTTTATTGAATACATAGAGCTATTCAGCAATCAATATTTCTTCTACAACTAGTGTTTTGGAAGACAAAAGTGAAGGATCGTTCCAGCCTGGTATTTTTACATCTGTTGGAGAATAAAACCACCTTAACCCCTGTGTTAAAAAAGTAAATATTTCTAAGCACTTTCTGACCTGAGTATTGTGCTGCAGCTCTGAGGAAAATACAACTGGAGTGATAAGAGAAGCAGCTGCGGTGAAAGGAGAATTGAATGGAAAGGTTTAACTTCATTATTAGGGGTGGAAGGGTTATTTTGGACTTAGAGATGCAAACCACCACTTTCAGGTTGAAAGACAAATTGCCATCTACAGAGTTTATCTCTTCGGGAAAGCAAAAATAATCTCAACTGTATGTGTCATGGATAGGTACCATAATGTGAATGTGTTTGAACTAAGGTTTTTGTAGAAACCAAAGCAAAAAGAATTAAAAAATGGAAGTATTTACGTTCTTAATTCATCCCTGAAGAGTTTCTACTAATAAGCCAAATGCATTTGTGTTCCTTGTTTCATGGGCTGCTAAGTAAAGCTAACTCTGTCAAATGAGTAACCTTTCTGGTTGTCTGGATCTGGCTGGAGGCTGTAAGCTGTGAATCATTAGATTGGAATTAAAATCCATTTATCACCTTTTCTCTTTCCAACTAATTTAGGCAGTGGTGTTAGGTAGATTATTTTGTTCTTTCTACTGTTAAAACCACATGTCAGTTGCAAATATTGCAGGTTTGTTTCCTCCTCCCCCCCCCCAAGTGTTCCCACCATCCAAAGCTAGATTTCTTTCACAAAATTCTTTTTCTGTATCTTCTGCTTCATGGATCAGTTATCAGTATTCATAAAAATCAAGACAAACAGGGGTTTGTGTTGGGTTGTTGTTCTCCCCCCCACCCCGAGGAAATGCAATATTTAATGGGATTTTCTCCACTAGATGTTGTGGTCTGGCCTGGGGGACAGTTGCACTTCAGCTTATGCATTTCAGCCTTTATGCTGTAATGCATAGTAGTGCTATGACCTCTCCTGTCCTACCTCTTGGCATCTCTGACATCCACATCCTACACAATTACTGGCCACCCTGACATGCCTACAGAAGCATTTCAAGTAGGACTTCCTGGGGACCTTTTTGTGGCATTTTGCTACTGCAGAAAAAGCTTGATGGAAAGTAAAGAAAATTAAGGGGTAATTTGTACTATTTTTACTAAAGCAGTGTCTCAAGGTACTGAAGCCTGAGGGGAAATTCAGAATACTTCTTGAAGAACCAGACGGATTCCAGATGTCTTTCATTTTAACCCAGATCTCTAGCTGACCATGCTTTTCTGGTTAATTTGTCATAATTAGTTACCTAATTAGGTGGATTGGTGAAGAAAGGCCTGGAGATGGAATGTATCCTTGTTGGAAATACTTTGTATTTCCAGAAATTAGTTTCACGTCAAGGCTGGGTTTAAAAGAAAAAAAGTAAAAAGAGTAAAGTTGTCACAGAAATAAAGCTGGATTCTGGCACTGGTCAGCTTTAGAAGCGTAGTTTTGGGGAAAGTTTATAGGTCTTGGCTTGCCAGACATGAGAGTAACTCCTGTGGAACTGCTGAATGAAAGGAAGGATACCAGAAAGGGAAATTAAGCCTGTACAGAAGATGCCAACACTTTATTCTTCCCTCCCCCCCAGACTGCAGCTCTGGATCAGCTAAACAAAAAAAAAAGGGGGGGGGGGGGGCGGAATGTAAGGATGTAAGGGACTCAAAAAGCAGTTTTCAACTTTCAGCTTTGGTTTTAATCTTTTGCATCCTTCTGTGTTTCCTTGCCAACACCTAGAGGTCTGACAAGTGCTGAAGTACATGGGATTTCCAGTAGTGAGGATTGTATGTAACAAAGTTCACTTGATAAAGCCATGCTTGCCAAGACAAAGAAGCTTCAACAGCTTTGCCTGAGCTGAACTCCTCTCTGCCCCTCACGCTATATGATAGACATGTCAGGAGTGATTAAGATACAAGGTGCTGCAATCACTGGGTCTTCCTGGATGCGCTCACACTTCCATGGGCGTGCAGATCCCTTGGTGCTACCTATCTGAGGAGCGGCTAAGCCGGCTGGCTTCGTGGACGCCTGTTGCTGGATGCAGCATTCATAACAGGCGGTTTCCTGCCCAGCTTAGTTACTGGGCAGATCAAATGTATTTGCTATCCCTCTTAATTGTTGTTTGGTTTTGTGGTTTGTTTGGGTGTTTTTTGTTTGTTTTGTTTAATCTTTTAAACCCAGCTCTTCTACTACTGAGTACCAAGTGCATATTCAGAAGTGTCAGTCGCCAGCCTGACTTTCTGCTGCAATACTTAAGTATGCTCACCATTTCCACTTCCCCTTACATCACAGGAGTATTATATATGGTTCTTGGTGAAATCCTCATCTGATGAAAATCTCCCTGACTTCTGTCTTTGACTTCCACAGAGTTTATAATCTTGCACATCTTTTTGGATGTGTATGCCTTCTAGTTTTCAGAGGTTGAAAAAATATTTTTCCTTCCCAGCTGTTAAGGTGATTAGTGTGTGTGTGGTAGTTGCTGTGCACGTGAGGTTTTAATTATTATAGTCTGCATAAGGATTTGCAGTTGAGTTAACACAGAATATGTTGCATCCTAGTTACAGACTTCTGGTCTTATCTGTCTGTTATTCTGTCAGTGCCAGTGATCATTCAGCAGTAAGGTAGTAGAGGACTGTTGAAACTCCACTGCAAAATCCATAAATTGGTTCTTAATATCCCAGGCTCCTCCCTTGTTTCCAACCATGTTGTTTCCACAGTAAGAAATCTCTTTGCATTACTGTTTATGAGGGCAGGAATATTAATCAGATTTGCAGACAGATGCCTACCCTCCATCATTTTTCTTGCTGCCCCCGCAGCTCCATCTCCTCTTTTGCATACCATGGCCCATCTGGAGTGGCTCTATAGCCCGTCTGGTTTTCATCTGCCTGTGAGAGGCAACCTCCATGCTCCATCCTTTGTGCTAGGGATGAAGAGTCCTTACTGTGCATGGAATCATGGTTTCAGCCAAGCCTAGACGTGCTTTTACGATGTGTTTCCTGAACAAAATGTTGATTGGAGGGGCTGATTTAAAAGTCTCTTTACGTGAGAGGTTGGGCAGTTGTACCTTCATTCCCTGACTTGATCATGCTTTTAATGACGTAATAGCACGAAGGTGCAATTTCAGCACGGACAGACATTGCCTGCTCTGGCTTTTACCTAACAGCAGAGGAATAAATACATGGAAAAAAATGTGTGAAGATGCAGCAGTGTGGGTCTTAGCCTGGGCGAGCAACTGGAAGTGAACCTTCTGGGGGCACCCAAAATAAGTGCTGGTGGTTTGGTAGCTGAGGCTGAAGCCTGTGATGTCACATCCTTATTAACACTTAAATTAGTTAAAAATACTACAAAATCAGATAGACATACTTGATGATCTGTCTCAAAGGTTCCTTCAGCAGACGTGTGGGAAACAAGGTGTTGGTTGATCAGAGTAAGAGATTTTTTCCATTCAGCCGCATCTAGAGGTAGCTTGATCTGTGTCTAAAGGAGAAATAGGCTCAGCTCTCAGTCCACCAAGCACTTTGGCTTGTGTGTGGATACAGGCCTTAGTCCTGAGGTTAGACAACACTGATATTCTGCATTTTCTTACAAGTCCAATATGTTTCCAACATGGGAGGAAAAAGAGGTTTGCCATGAACTTCTCTGAGCAAGTGAGAGAAACTTGATTTATGCAGTCTTGATTGGTATGGGAATCACTGACTTTAAAAACAAGCAAACAAACAAAGAAACCCATAACAAATTAACAAATTCAGTTGAAACTCTTGGCTTAGTGCCATCGTTTAGTTGATTAAATGGTGTTGGGTTATAGGTTGGACTCAGTGATCTCAAAGGTCTTTTCCAACCTGGTTAATTCTGTATTCTGTATCTTAAAGGTCTTTTCCAACCAAAATGGTACTGTGATTCTGTGATGTTGCATTTAGAGAAATACACACCAAGAAGAAGGTAAATCTCTTGGAAATATGTGGGCTATGTTCATAAAATGATAACATCTCAGATGTAGTTTGCAGATATTTGCAAGGGTAGACAGTTGCAGGTATTGTCTGCAGTTGTGCTGTTGGAGTATCCTAGGCTTTAGCATCTGTTCTAAAGGGGCAAGATAGTGTCAAGAATAGACTCTCAATGTCCTTTTACTGGTTTTGTGAGTTTTCAAGCAGTTACACACTTCACCACCCCTGTTCCTGTGTTTTCTCCTGAAAGTGTAATGCTGGTAGACACTAGTCAAACTGTTGCAAGAGAATCTGGGAAAATTACGGCAGAGTTTAAGTTGCTTCATAGTTGTCTCAAAAGGCCATTCCTGGTGGAGACTGAATGTGCATGAGCAGAAATCAAGTGTGCTCTGCTAAAGAGGAGGAGGAAAAGTGGTGGAGGGCTTGGGGAGCTGATAGCCAGCATGAGGATTTGGGCCATGCTTGTGCTGCCTGGTGTAAGGAGGAGCCAGGCAGGGATGTGGAGAAGGGAAGGGGGTACTGTATGTACTCTCATCATCCTGCCCTTCACCAGCAGGTTCATAATCTATTGGCAGATCTCAATGAAATTGGAAAGAGGGTTAGGGTTCTCAAAGATAACTCCTGCAAGTGGCACGGCTGAACTAAGGAGTGGGAGGGAGGCTGGTTATCATTCCCAGAGCAGCGGTCGCCAGCCGCTGGCCACCAGGTGCCTCATGCCAGCCAGTGGGAAGCACGGTGCTGGGGCAGCAGAGCACATGGGTCTGCATGCAGTCAGGTCTCATTAATTGAGCTGTTCATGGAGCAACTTGTTTTAATTAAGTCAAATTTCCATCTATGAATGTGATATGCAAGATAAATCTTTTACTTGTGTCTCGCTTGAGGCAGCAGCCAGAGAAGCTGATCTGAAAAGTATGGCCCTGCCTCTTCCCTGGCAGCAGACTGGAGAGTGTCCATGTTTCCAGAGCAGTGCCCAACCCTGATTCTGATGAACGAGTAATTAAACAAACAACCCTGCTTTTATTGCTCAAACACAGCAGCTGGGCCCTGTAAGATGCTTGGCTAAAATGGAAAGATGTTTGTTCCATTTACTAACTGATTTTGTTTTCAAACTTTTCTAATGGTTTTATTTTCAGCCACATGTAGCAATAGAGATAAGAGGGAGAGGGAGGAAAACAAAGCAAAGAGCAAGTGAAGCCATTTTGTCTCCTTTCTAGGCTGGTTCCCACCATGCTGGCTCAGACGTCCTTGTGGGCAGGCTTATTAGTTTATAAAGCAAATTTGTGTGCACTCATTTGCTGACAGGGGATGCTTTGGGTAGATCAGTGCCCTGCCTCTTGCCTCTTCCTCATCCCATACAGCTGGTCCTGGCAGTGGACCAGCACTGATGATGGTTGGTGTGATGTTTTTTTTCTGGTGCTCAGGCACCGTGGCCTTTTGGACATGGTGGCCTGTGGCTTGCTAGGGAATTGGTGCAAAAGCGTGAAGGGATGAGCAGGTCTTTGTTCCCAAGAAGTGAAATCTCACAAACCTGCTCCCAAGATGGTTTAGTAAGTTGAGTTTCAGCTCAGGCAGAAATACACTTTGTCTTTTCCTGTCTTTCAAGCAAGTAGAAAAATATCATAGCCTCAAGTTGAGTGAATGAACCTGTTTGAGATGCTCCACAGGGGGAGAATGGTGGGAATGTTTTCTACAGCCACATTCTTCCCATTACCCCTCTGTGCTTGTCGTCTCCCCATTCTGGTCCAGGACCACTGCTCCAGCTGCCGTGCCAACACCCCTTTTTCTGTATTCCCATGATGATGTCCATCCTTCCCTCTTGCCCCAGCTCTGGCAGCTCTGCAATGTGATCATGAGCACCCACACCAACCACCTCTGGCTGTGCCAGTCACTGTTACAAACTCATCCCATTGCCTGGGTGGCCCATTCCCAGTGCCCTCACAGAGTGCACAGGATCCTCTTGTGCAGATGCTAATGCCCTGCAGCTGCAGTGGATGGATCCCTCTCCCTGAGCATTGCCTAGTCCCAGTTAATTCATGTGTCCTGGATCCTAAATCTGTTTTCTAAATTGAAATAAGATTTGTTATAGAACATGATTGTGGTGCCATCTGCACCATAGATGGTGCTGTGTCCTTCACTGCTTATGCTGGACCAACCTTGTTTCTCATTACATGTGACTGCAAAGCAAAGCAAAGGGGCGATTTCAGCAGAGGTAGCAAGCCTGCATTAGCTGCCACAAAGTCCACATGGAAAAGATTAATTTGTGGGCAAAATTAGAGGTGGCATTCAGCAGAGGCTTACTCTACACAACATCGTAATATTAAATACTTTGATGCCTGTAAATGCGTCATTTGTTAGACTTAGCTTTGCACATTGGCATATATCTTGAGTTTCCCAGCATTGTGATGGTCTTTCACCCAGCCTTGCTCTCCCCCTCTTCCCTGCTCGGCCGGTCTCTGCTGTGCACCAAAGGCTGATTATTACACAGGCGAAAATTGTCCCCTAGGTTGGTGCTTTGCCCGAACTATAGGCTCCAGTCAGCCTCCTCTGAATGCCAAACTCAGACTTTATGGTTTATGCCTTTTTGTCCTCCTTTTCATTACCTTGATCTTAAGTGTGTATTTTTGGTCATGGATCAGAGGTTTTACCCAATGGGATTTGCTGTAAAATGCTTGAGATTGTTTAACAAATATTTCACACATTTTGATTTTCCTTCTTTTTTTTTCCAATCTGTAAATCGCTTTTCTACTTCTTTGTATTTTGGCACCATACCTCTTTTGTGAGGTAGCTGGACGAAAAAAGGATGTCTAACTTAGGAAGTAAATATTTTCTCCTCCCTTTTCACATTTGAATGTCTCAGCTTTTATTCTTGCACGATTTTTCCCTCCTGCTATCCAAGACTGGCCTTAGAAGGTAAACACTTGGGGAGCTAAATGAGATTACAGCATCACTTGGGTAACCTTTCTTAGTGAATGGGCAGCTGATCTGCCCATAATGCAAAGCACTTAATGTATTGAAGCATCTAAGAAAGCAAGCTACTAGTTCACCACTCAAGAGTTCAATTCCTGGATAATAACATTTATTTATAGGGAATAAAGAGTTAGGTCTGCGATGGCAAAGTAGATATTGTCACTCAAAGCATGGTCTTTTTATTAACCTCAGATTTATATGGTTAGGTAATTGTTGTATTAGTAGCAATTCTTGAGTGGTAAGGAGGACAAAAATAAGACAGATGTCTGTGAACAACATGCTGCTTGTTTATTTATCTGTAGTAGGCTGGGGCTAGTAAATTGGCCCACTGTCACAGGCTGTGAGCGATAGCAAGCTTCAGCTCAGCAGCCTGAAGCTTGAGACCCAGCAACTCGTTTCTTTATGTGTACATCTGTCTGTCCTTTACTGTGCACAGCAAAAGGTAAGGGGAAAAGACTTAAGCAAAAAAGGCCATGTACTGAATTTTAGTTTTCTTCAGTAAGCCAGCTGACAAAAACCAGTGTCTTTCTGCTGTTTGTTTATGTATGTCTTTGACTGTCTGTGGAAGCGGGACGCCTTTCTCCGCAACAAAAATGCACATACATTTAATGAATGTATAGCTTGACAGCAGCACATACAGAATGCCTGGACATACCTTTAGTGTGATACTGTTCATATTTTCAAATGAAGGAAAATTCTTCTAATATGTCTATTCCTACTTTGTTCTTCCACTTTCCCTAATATTTCAAATTAGAAATGTCATAAACTTGGTATGTGGCTAAAAACTTGTTACAAAAATAAGATGGGATGATATTGTAAAAGAAAATATACGTAATATGTAGTCTTCACAGCTGTTTGCTTAAACCTGAAGTAAATATGGTGAAATTGAGTGAATTTCTATTAAACAGGCTCATCTGCGTTCATGTCACGTACCCAACAGACAATTGATGGCATATTTCCAGCTGGCAGAGCTGTCGAAAGGTAGCATGCGACTTCAGCTCCATTTTTGCCCCTTTTCAACATATGATTGTGTAACTAAATTCATCAGAGAGTAAATATTCATTCAGTATGTAAAATAAAGAATAAACCTGCGAGCTGGATTCAGCAAGTAAACAGATTATTGCACTACAGGGTTTTCTTCAATACAGTGAGTGCTTTAGGCACACAGATTTTTCAAAGCTGATGTGATGATCAGCGCGTGTTGGTATCAACTGTTGGAGTCGATAGAGAGTCCCATAAGTCTCCCTTTTGCTTTTTAGGTTTGGTACTTGGGTTTTGGTGCTGGGGTTTTTTGGGGGTTTTTTGTTTGTTTGGGTTTTTTGTTGTTGTTTTGGGTTTTTTTGGGGGTGGGGAATGAGGAGAAGAGGGGCAGAAAAAGGGGGTTGCACAAAGAGTGTTTCCTACTGCATGTGTAGAAAAACAGCCTGTGTAAATCTGTTCTCTTTTTGAGAAATAGTGAAAAACTTCACTCTCTTTGTGTGGCTGTTACTTTTTTCCACACAAGGTACTTAGTCTGGAACTAATAATAGTGTTTACTTTTACTGCTGGTTGTGTCTTGATGGTGTTTTCTCAAGCATTAGCTGCCTGTCTGAGCTCTAGCAGCTTCTCATGGTCTTCCTCTTGTAAAATAGTGGGAGGTGATAATCTGACCCAAACAAACTTGCCTCCAGGTGGAACTGGTGCTGAAATCCTGCCTTTGCCCTCTGGAAATTGCTTGGGTACCCCTGGAGCTACTGATGCTGCCTGGGAGCATTGTAGCATCCTGGTGCCTGTGGGCACCACCAAGCTTCCCCAGTTTTGAACAGAGACTTACTATAAGACTCTGCATTGGGAGTATATAACTCTTGGTGTGCATGGACCATGCTGGTTGTGGGATATTTTAAAGAGTAAGGTGCATTTCTCCAATGGTTTGCCTGTGAAGGTTGTCACCTAGTGAAAACAGGTAATGTCAACCCAAAACAAGCCTTGTGACTACCTGGGTTTTATAAAGTTTAGTCACATACCAAAGATGAAAAAATCTTTGAATTGCTCTTTCCTAGCATGTACTCCTTGAATGGAGTTGGTGCAAATTTAGTCAGTTCACTTTGTTGAGTATTGAGAGCAGTGTGATATGTAAATAAAGCTTTATCAGACAAGATAGATTTAAAATTCCACAGTTGGTGAGGAAGCGTTAGCAGTATAATAGAATACAAATATTTACACAGTAACTTCTAAGTCTTCAATAAGTGCTTAATATTTGAAATACGTGTTGTGAAAACATTGACTGATTAAGCTGTACCATTACTGCTACATCTGTATGCAGCAACTTGCCATGGTTAGGACACAGGAGTTGCAGGGAGGAGTAAGAGGTCACCTAGCAATGCAAAGGCATTTAAATAAGTCACAGCATTCTTATTGTTTAAAAAAAAATAATAATTAGCATTCAGCACAATCTGCTCTCCCAGGGCTTATGTAGCTCCATCCCTGTGTCCTGCTGGAGCCGCCACTTTCAGAGTCTGTTGCATTTGTGTAATGTGACGTATGGATGTAAATCACGTGTCTGGTGCATCTTAAGACAACTTCAGTAGCAAAATGGAGCTACCAAGTTTGTGTCTGCCTGCAACAAGGAGTGTAATCATCAGTAGTCTGTTCCTGCCTCTTGTATCTGTCAAGGAGATTTGATCAGGAATTGAAATGGACTGTAATGATGGATGGTTAATCTTTTGCCTGCATGCAGTGTCACAAGCTTGGTGCTGAGCTCTAGCCAGTCCAGTGCGCTTGTTTTGCTGGGAGCAGAGGCTGGCGGCAGAGAACATGTGCTCTTGGGGTGGATGTATCTGCCTTGCCCAGTCCATCACTGCATTCAGCCTCCAGTTCCAATATTACTCATGAGTGAGCTCACAAACCAGTAAAATCAATAGACTGCAAATTAAAATAAGCAGAAACACAGCTCCTAAACTTGCCTGGATGATTCTCTGCTGCTGCCTCATTTGCCAAGAGACTGCAAGAGCTGATCCATGCCTAAAAATGTATTGCTGCTATCTAATCTAGTCTTTGGTCTCCTTGTTCTTTTTTTCTCCCTTGTTTCTGCCTACTCCGTTTCACCTTCTGCAAGCGCACAGTAAAGCTGAAAACCAGAGTGGTTTGGGGTATGCTTGAAATGTGAGAATCAGGTTAAGTTTATTGTAGGTGGGGCAGGTCTGGTCTGCCCTGCAAATCACAGCCTGCTGGTTTGACGTTATGCTAGATAAGATTCAGCCACTTCCTGGAATGTTTTGGCATAAACCTTTTGTTGATAAGCTCTGCTTTGCTCAGATCCCAGTGACAATTTTCCCTCTCCTTTTCTGAAGAATGGCTAAGAGACAGCCCACAGTCTTTTCTCCCGAGAAGGGTGAAATGATGTGGCTGGTCATGCAGGAAACCCAGGCCAAATAAAGAAATTCTGCCTCTTTCTGTGTGCAAGCTAAGGCAAACAGCCACACCTGATGCCAGTGATGTGTGGGGAGGTATTTATCAGCCTGTGCTTTGCCTGCTCTCTGGATGGCTGCCCTGCTGCTTGGCTCAGTCTCCAGCAAGGCTGGAGGTAGATACAGCTGCATGGGATGTGAGGGACACATAGAGATGCCCCCAAATCCTAACTTGGCGTTTGCTCTTGCAGCAATTGCAGAGGTTTTTATGTCTGTCGCTTGTGCTGGTAGCATGCAAAGCTACGTTTTGCAGGAGGAATGTGAAGTAGGAGGGGATTTCGTCAGAAGCTGATGTTGGGGATGTTGCTCAGGATGGTTTAACAGGCAGGTGATGTGCTGTGATTCTCACCTGTAAAGGTGCATTTCCAAGGTAAGGTTGCAACACCTGTCCATTCCAATGACACAAGCAGGATGATTGCAGTGACCTTAGCTTAATGCTAATGAGGAGAGGTTGGAGTTTGTGAGAAAGATGGTGCAATGCTTGTACTGCTCATGTTGGTTTTGCAAAGGTAAAAGCAAATAATCTTGAAATGAGCTGGCAGTTTTATGATTGGGTTTTATGAGTTTTTATGATGTTTATAATCTGACATTGAACTTGTAGTTTAAGAGGTGAAAGGTTTGAAGGAACACAGTAGCAAAGGTGTACCACTAAATTTCTTCTGGGTGTGATTTTAATGTACCTCTTAGGTGCTTCCCTAACGTGGTGGGTTTGCTAGAATTTGGGTGATAGATGTCACAGTGTGTGTCACTGAGTAATACAGACTCTGTTCTTATAATGAATTCAATACAGGAAAGAATTGAACAGAAAATGTGATCTTGCCTTCACCAATGAAAGGTGTGGACCAGAGGTAACTGCCTTCTGTAGTGCCTAGGTGCCCAAATGCAATTTTTGTTTTCTCTTTAAATCCCACCCATAGAACTACTTTATATTGTCCATGCCCACTTGTTTTCTTGTGTGTTTTTCTGATAACAGTGAAAATCTAAAGTCCCCTGTAGTCTTTAAGCTGGAATTTTTAAAATATGACCTCTCCCTGTGGCACTTTTGGAGAAAATGAATAATGTTGTCTGCTCCTTGTCTTGCGATCCTGCATCTGCTTCTTTTGACGGACATGTGCTTCAGAGGTCCTGCCTGCAGATGTTTGCATACCTACAGCACCAGCCTGTTCTTGAACTATCCATTTCTGGTTTCCTGTGTTATCTCATATTGCTCCGTGGGGCTCGGTGAGCAGCAGGTTTGCTGCTGGCTAGCTTTTTGAGGTTTCTGTTATGCACAGTACTGTATTTGTCTCCTGGTTCTTTGATTTGCAATGTTTCGCCTTTGATTGCTGCTGAAGGTATAAACAAGCCTGTCAGAAGCCTTGTTTAGCTCTCAGATTCTGTGGGGGTGGCTGGCAGCTTCAGTCCCGAAAATAGATCTAGCAATGAACTGAATGGCTTAAAACCCTGAGAAGTTAATTTGATCTTTCTTGTTTCTTTAAATACTGGGAGTGAATGAGGATTTCTCTAGCAGAACAGAAGGTGAACATGTTGGTATATGAATGGTAATAGAAGAAGGGTCTGGACCTCCTGTCATTGAGGTGCTCCTCTGCAATTAGAGGCTGGGCTTGGCCACCGGATAACAGCTCATCTGCTGTAAATCACCATACCTGGGGAGGAGAAGGCTGTGTCCCCTGATTTTGATTCCCTGGATCTTATTGTGGGATAGTCACTGCAGGAAAACCTAAAGCAGTCACTTGCATTTTGGTGTCTGTTTGATGCTAGCTTTGTGAAAGAAGAAGGAAGGAGCTGCAAAATCACCCAGGGGGACTTCCCCTCTACCCTCCCTCGTTCTTAACTTTCTTGCCGCCCCCCCCTTTTTCATGTAGCACCATGCACTTTGTGGTATCATAGCTGGGGTTTTCAGTTGTGGTGGTGTGAAGGTAACAATGATTTGGCTTTGACATGCCATAACAGCTGCAGAATTCATTGGAGCTTAGAAGCCTGTGAGTTATAGCTGTGATACCATTTACAGCTTTTATGGAAGAGCTCTTAAATTTGTGAAATGTGTTACTTTTTGAAGTGCATTATATTTGTCATTTGAATTCTCTAAAATCCTGTCGGGGGAAAAAAAAAAAAGGGTGCTTTGAAAAATCCCTCTCTGCCCACTAAAGACATAGGCAACTCTTTACCAGCTGGGGAAGCAAGTCTCTTAAATGGAGCGGTAGAACACATAGATGGATTTATAAGTGCTAAAATGTCAATTAGTGCACTTAAAAGCTTAATGGTTGTCTTTGATGTGCTTCTAATATCTTCAGTAAAGTTTGAATGTTGTAATTGATCAGGGAATGGAGGAGAATGAGTGATATGAAAGCTAACCCAAACAGTTGTCCTGGTTGTGTGAGCAGTGCCAGCATGGGCACCCAGCACCTTGCCTGTGCAGGTCCCCTGCCCCGTGCTGTGCATCTGGCACCCAGCCAGCACTGCCTGCCATGAAACCCACAGAATCAAAGGGAAAAGGATTGTGCCATTATTTAGAAAGTTCTCACACAGACTTGTTGGCTGAAAAAAAAGAAAGAAAAAAAAAGGACCATGAGAAGGTCAAAACTCAATTATGTTTTTTTCCTCATCAGTTTCACACAGATCCAGTTACTGTGGAACACCTGTGTACAGAATTGTGTACAATTGGGAAAGCCTGCTATCTCCATAAGAAATAATGTCTTTTCCCCCGCAAAACCTCCCAGCTGCCCCTTATCTTCTCAATTTAACTGTTTTTGGGGGGAGACATAGTGTGCCTTCACAAAGTAGGCCAGATCTTTGAGTTGCTGGTAGCCATTATCTCTTCCTCCTCCCTCGTGTTTGAATGCAGCAAGAATCAAGGCTTGGGTGTGTCAGAGCAGCACTTCAGTTGAGCTCTGTCTGAAATGGTGATTTTGGTACCCTGAACAATCTGCTGCAGCTTTGAATTTTTTATTCCCTGTGCTACTAAAGTACCATCACTTGTTTGCTGGGTAGTATTTTAGAAGCAAAATATATTTAATACTGAAGGGTGAGTTTGGTTTTCACTGATTATGTAGCTTATCTTCAAGCAGAAAATTTGCTGATGTGACTAAACTGACCTGAAAAATACATTTAGAGTGGCTTTAGAGTTTCCTCATACATCTTATTTAACTGGCTTATGAGTGAAGAGCACAGGTTTGGTTTACTTCTCCCAGCTTCAATGGGTACTTCCCCCCCTCCCCCCCCCCCCCAGCTTTAAAGGATATTTTGCCAATTGGGAATGTAAACAAGGACAAAACATCTGATAAAAGTCTCACTTTGTGGGTAGTACATCAAGCAAAGTCAAGATGTCATGCTCTTAGTGCAGTATCAGTGTGCCCATCCCAGGACCCTGTGTCAATACGACTGATTTAGTTCACTAAAATTGATTCAGGCCCTGGTATCCTGAGATTTCCCAGCAGTATGTTCAGTGTGTTTGGGTCTGTCACTATGCCTCCTGGGTTTAAAGATTAACAAGATGTGTTGGTGGATTTCGTGGGGCTTTTTTTGTGTTTGTTTGTTTGTTTGGTAATCCTTTAAATCTGATGATTACTTGAATGAGGGCCATCCTGTAGATTGAGGTGAAAGAGGAGAAAACCAAGTTAAACCTTTTGACGCAAATGTAAAGGATTTCTTGCATCACCTAGACTTGCTCTGAGTCAGATTTACATGAACGTGCAGGTAACCCTGTGGGTAGCGTTTGCCATGCAATGGCTTTGGCAATGCTGCTCTCCCCAGTGCTAGCCATGATCCTCTTGCAGAGCCTTGGTGGTGGAGCTACTCGTGTAAGCATGCTCTACATCTGTGCAATCAGACTGAGTTCTCTTATTATTTTCTTTAAACCAACCCAACTAGTACTGGAAAGGTTTAAATGGTAGTGAGTGAACCACTCTGCTTGGTGCATGGCCATCCAGAAGGGATACGGTGAATTCCCACATCTACAAGGGGACCACTGTCTCCAGCTTCAAGCCTGTGAAAGCATCATGTTCCTGATGGGCACAGTGATACTAAATAATGTAGCTGAACTGTATAGGTTTTGGGCTAATGTATTTATTTCAGGGAAGGAGCAATATAAGTTTTATATTGTCAGATGCACATTTTGCCAGTATATATAGCTGTACTAGAAAGCAGATAGATCAGCAGATCTTTTCCTGTTACAGGGACGGCTCCTTCATTCAGGTACCAAATCCCACGAGAGGAATGACCTAAGTGTTGACCTGCTGTTGTAGTTGTGAAGATAGGTGCTAAAAGACATCAACAGTTCTCCAGCTTATCTTAAATGTTGATACCAGTAGCTTTTCAGACACAGAGATGCCAGAAAATTAGATCTCTTTAAATTCCCCTATAAAAAGTGAAAACAAATGTATAACACACTAGTTGTGTCTTTCTCTCTTCCCTACTACCTTGACACTATTTTAACATGCAAAAGCAGTATTTCTGAAGTAAAGGATCAGGCTTTCTATTTGAGGGTGAAAAAAGACCTTAAGTAATATACAGCAGCCATGGACTAGCCATATTAAACTTCATATTTGTAGGTCTTATTAGCAGATGTTTAAACTGCAGAAAACACCTTCTGTTGGACCATATTCCTAGAGTTGCATGCTGGAGCTTGAACACCTTATAAATATGAACTGAATCAAAATTAAATTAATAAGAATGTATTTGAATTTAATTATCTTGAGCTGCTGAATACTCTTTGTGCATACTGAGTTTTATGTGTCTATCTGAAGTGTACTTGGTGGAGAGTTTTAATTAGAACTGGAGACAGAATAAGGGTATTTGGAATGTGAAATTTGTAAATGGCAGCGATTTTCAGCTGGGAGCGCAGAGATTTTTTTGGAGCTCGCTACCATTTCTGCCATCTCTTTTCCCCTTCTTCTTAATAAGCTACTTTTATGTTCAAATTAATACCAGATCCTGAAAAAGAAAAGAATCCTGCTGTGGTTGTCGGTCTTCTGCAGCGTGATCAGAGTTGTTAGACGCGCAGCTGCAGGAGATTTTTTTACCTTTGGATATCTAATGGTTTGTACTACTCTGTTCTTTGACGGTACCATTTAACCGTAAAAGTGCAGGGCTGTGGATGGCACAGGACATGTGGCTGCCTTGACTACTGTCTCAGATGTTGGACATGCCAAGACTCAAAGAGCTGATTTGGCAGCTGCCCAGCAGACTTTTATAAAGGCTCAGTTGGTGGCCAGAAACTCAGGCTGTCAGAGTTGTGTTATGCAATAAATTGTATTTTTGAGCAGACGTTTCTAATCCCACTTCAGCTGTAGTTTTGTAGTAGTCTGTAATCAAAGATAAGTATACATTATTTCACAGTCTCTCAGAGAAGTGAAGGTGTGCAGCTTGAACATCCCCCATCAGACTGCTTGCTTTGTTTTTAAGAAGAAGGATGTAGGCTTGTTCACCTATGTGGGAAATTATGCTTAAATTATTTTGGCTTCTGCCTGAGAGATGTGTATCTGTGAGTAGTATATCCTTTCAGAGATAATTCAGTGTGTGTTTTAAGGAGCAGTCCCCTTTTTTGAAGAGAACACCAAATAAGGAATCTATTTATCAACTCACATCTTGTGCATGGGCAAAAATTGGCTACAACTGATGGTCAAACAGAAGGTTGTACCTTGTCAGGCTGTGGCCTACCTAAAACATTGCAGGCCTCGTCTGTCTGACAGGTATACCTCTCCCATGTATTTCCCTTTCACTCCCCTGAAGTAAATAAATAATTGTGTTATCTGTGGATTTACAATAGTTGCTTTACAATGAAGAGATTTTAATTTCCTGAATAGCATTTGCAGTGCCCTCTCTGCCTTACGGTGACCGTCATAGTTTGGTGGCATGATGCGCTTGCATTGCTCCAAGCATGGATTGCTGCTAAAAGAGCCAGCCCTGCCTTTCTCTCTCTTCCCTGGCAGCAACTCCTGTATGGCCATGTGGTTAGTAATAAGAGAGCTGATCTGACTGAGAATGATCATTTTTCTTGTCTTGGGGTGAGATTTTGACTCTACCTCAGTCAAGCTCATCAAATGGCTGCATAAGGACTAATGTTGGCACTGATGTTGGGGCAGGTGTGTTCCATGTGGAAGCAAGTGAATTTGCTTAAGTTGGCCATGAAAACACTCTTCCAGTATGAATAATTATCTTGTATCTTCACACCTCTTTCTTCCAGCACTCTTGCTACCCTCAGCTTTTTGTTGCTAGCTTCTATGTGCTTTTGTCAGAGCCCAAAACTCTGGCACTCTGATTGCTAAATGATTTGATTAGTTTCCTGGTCTGGCCGAAGAAAGTGATAGCTGGTAGAGTCACTGCTGTTGGTGAGAGGAGGTTTGAGTTGAAGTCCTGCTGTAAGTCAGTAAATTGAAACAGTTTAGACCTGGCTTTATTTGTTTGAGTTTAGCCTTAAAAAACATTATATATATATATATATATATATATATATATATATATATATATATATATATATATATATATATATATATATATATATATATATGATTTTAAAGTGTTTAATTTCACAGACCAATGTGGAAAACAGCTTTCACTGGTTTTGTATTTAGTAGTTTTCTAAAGGTGCAGAAAGATCACTGAGGCCTCTAACTTCATGTAAAAGAAACAATAAGCCTATGAAGCAACTAGTAAAAATACTTCATTATTCAGTCTAAGATAAATTTAGGAATTTTATTTTTTTTTAAAGCCTCCATTCTGGAAGCCTGCATGAGGACACTAGTGACTCCTCTTTGGAGATTTTAATGCTATATCTCTGGTCTCAGAAGTGCCTGAGGCCTTTACTGACCCAAGAGCCAGAGCATTTCTCTTCCATGTTGCTCTTAAAAGAATTAAGTCTGAAGGGAGGAAACACACTCCCCAGTGCAGCAGGGGTGGCAAATGAGCAAAACCAATGGGGTTGAAAGCTGTGGAAGTGGGTAACAAACAAAGAGGAGCTGAAAGCTTTGTTACAGCAGGAAAGTTATGATGTAGTTGCCATTACAGAAACGTGGTGGGATGAGTCACATGACTGGAGCACTCTAATTCATGGCTACAGGCTCTTCAGGAGAGACAGGCGAGGGAGAAGGGGTGGAGGGGTGACTCTGTACATCAGGGAGGCACTAGATGCTATGGAACTAGAGATCAAGGATGATCAGGTTGAGAGCCTGTGGGTGAAAATCAAAGGGAAGACCAGCAAGGCAGACATCCTGGTTGGAGTCTGTTATAGACCACCCAACCAGGATGAAGAAATTGATGAATTATTCTATAGGCAGCTAGAGGCTATCTCAAGATCACCAGACCTTGTTCTTATGGGTGATTTCAACCTGCCTGATATCTGCTGGGAACTTAATACAGCAGAGAGGGGGCAGTCTAGGAGGTTTTTAGAGCGTATGGAGGACAGCTTCTTATCCCAGTTGCTGTGTGAACCTACCAGGGGTGGGACTTTGCTCGACCTTCTTTTCACCAATAGAGAAGGGCTGGTGGGAGATGTGGTGGTTGGAGGCTGTCTGGGGTCCAGTGACTATGAAATAATTGAATTTTCAATACACAGTCAAGCTAAGAGGAGCAGCAACAAAACCTCCACTCTGGACTTCTGGAGGGCGGACTTCAGGTTACTTAAGGAACTAATTCAGAAGGTTCCTTGGGAAACAGCCCTCAGACCTACTTCAAGAAAGCAATCTTGAAGTTGCAGGAACAGGCTGTGCCCATGTGCTGGAAGATGAGCCACCGGCATAGGCGGCCAGCCTGGTTGGACAATGAACTTCTGGGTGAATTAAGGGAAAAAAAGGTGTATTGTCTTTGGAAGAAAGGTGAGGTAACCCATGGAATGTTTAAGGATGTTGCAAGGTCATGCAGGAAAAAAATTAGAGAGGCAACAGCCCATCTAGAACTTAGACGGGCCACTGCCGTGAAGGACAACAAAAAATCCTTCTACAAATATATTAATAACAAGAGGAGGGGCAAGGACAACCTCCAATCCTTGGTGAACACAGAGGGGAACATAGTAACAAAAGATGAGGAAAAGGCAGAGGTACTTAACACCTTCTTTGCCTCAAATTTTAAACGCAGGATAGGTTGTCTTCCAGACAGCTGGCCTGCAGAGCTGGCAGATGGAGCCAGGGAGCAGTATAGTTCCCCTGTGATCCTGGAGGAAGTAGTTGGAGACCTCCTTAGCCGCTTGTATCCCCACAAGTTCATGGGACCGGATGGGATCCATCCTAGGGTACTGAGTGAGCTGGCAGATGAGCTGGCCAAGCCACTCTCCATAATTTTTAAACAGTCCTGGCTCACTGGAGAGGTCCCAGAAGACTGGAAGCTGGCCAACGTGATGCCCATCCACATGAAGGACTGGAAGGAGGAGCCAGGGAATTGCAGACCTGCCAGCCTGACCTCAGTGCCAGGAAAGATTATGGAACAGGTCATCTGAGTGCAATCACTCAGCACTTACAGGATGGCCAAGGGATCAGGCCCAGCCAGCATGGATTTAGGAAGGGCAGGTCCTGCCTGACCAACCTGATCACCTTCTATGATAGGTGACCTGCCTGGTGGACATGGGGAAGGCTGTGGATGTAGTCTACCTGGACCTCAGCAAGGCCTTTGACACCATCCCCACAGCAAACTCCTGGCCAAGCTGTCAGCCCTTGGCTTGGACAGCAGCACTCTGCGCTGGGTCAGGAACTGGCTGGAGGGCCAAGCCCAGAGAGTGGTGGTGAATGGTGCCACATCCAGCTGGCAGCCAGTCACTAGTGGTGTCCCCCAGGGATCCGTGTTGGGGCCCACCCTCTTCAGTATCTTTATCTATGATCTGGATGAGGGCATTGAGTCCATCATGAGTAAGTTTGCAGACAACACCAAGCTGGGGGCAGGAGTTGATCTGTTAGAGGGTAGGAGACCTCTGCAGAGGGACCTCAAGAGGCTGGACAAATGGGTGGAGTCCAGTGGCATGAGATTTAACACATCTTAGTGCTGGGTTCTATACACTGGCCACAACAACCCCATGCAGTGTTACAGGCTGGGGTCAGAGTGGCTGGAGAGCGGCCAGACAGAGAGGGACCTGGGGATGCTGGTTGCTAGTAGGCTAAACATGAGCCAGCAGTGTGCCCAGGTGGCTGAGAAGGCCAATGGCATCCTGGCCTGTATCAGGAACAGTGTGGCCAGCAGGAGCAGGGAGGTCATTCTGCCCCTGTACTCAGCAGTGGTTAGGCCACACCTTGAGTACAGTGTAGAGTTCTGGGCCCCTTGGTTTAGGAAAGATGTTGAGTTGCTGGAACATGTCCAGAGAAGGGCAACAAAGCTGGTGAGGGGTTTGGAGCACAAGCCCTCTGAGGAGAGGCTGAGGGAGCTGGGGTTGCTTTAATCTGGAGAAGAGAAAGCTCAGGGGAGACTTTATTGCTGTCTACAACTCCCTGAAGGAAAGTTATAGCCAGATGGGGGTTGGTCTCTTTTCCCAGGCAACCAGCACCAGAACAAGAGGACACAGTCTCAAGCTGCACCAGGGGAGGTTTAGGCTGGATGTTAGGAAAAAATTCTTCATAGAGAGAGTGATTTGCCATTGGAATGGGCTGCCCAGGGAGGTGGTGGAGTCACCATCACTGGAGGTGTTTAGGAAGAGACTTGATGGGCTGCTTGGTGCCATGGTTTAGTTGATTAGATAGTGTTGGATGATAGGTTGGACTTGATGAACACAGAGGTCTTTTCCAACCAGGCTAATTCTATTCATATCCTTCATAAGGAGGAAGGAGAGAGATTTTTATTTTTCTCTGTCATTCCTTTGCCATGTTAACATCGGGCCTGCTGGTTGGGAGCTGTAAAGTAATGCGAGTTCTTTGGGGAAGTTGTCTGGAAGTACAAGAGAAAAAGTTGTTGTAATTACCAGATACACTTAAATGCTATAATAGAACCATTAATAAAGAAAATTTCCCCTTTATTCATGTTAGTTAGCACATTTTAAAAACATGACCTATTTTCCTAAGCTAGACAGAACAGATTACATTTTCCAGAAGGCATGAGTCACTGTACTATGAAGTCTCCAAGCCATATCAATCTTCATCAACTGAAGCCATTCAAGAGGTTTTATTTTTTCTCACTGAATATAAGCAGTTTGTTTTAAATGAGAAACTGCTACATCCTCTCTGGATAGTTAAATATTAAATAAGTGTGAACTTTATTCTGAGAGGAGAAGGGACTTGAAGGACCTTGATAGTAGGCAAAAGACTGCAAGGTTATTACTGTGGGTATACATGGGTATATCCAGTTTGCACCATGCTGTGCTTGGCTATAAGAAGTCCAAGCAGGATGATAGCTGCCATAAGGAGACAAAAATCTTTATTTATATAGCTTCAGCTGAATATATTAGAGTCTGGTTTATATACTCATTACCCTGGAAGCCTAAACTTTTGCTGGGGGTTTCTGCTGGGAATAGCTCCTGCTGTCTGGTCATGAAACAGCCCATGTGTTACTGTAAGTTATATATAGAGTTTGCACCCATGGGCCAAGGTCGGGGCTTTACCCTGTGAGTACTACGTGCATTCAGGGTGGTGAGAAGATTGATGGGACTTTGTGATACACTGGAGACCTCTGCCAATGCCAACAGGGGAAGTATGTTTGCTGATAAACCAGTAAGACTGCACTTTCTTGTGAGGTCCACACCATGCCATATGTGTAACAATGAAGAGGGCTTTGTAGATGAACAAGCATGCTAATTGCACTTTGTGATAACTCACCCAAGACTGCACAGGTCTCTTTCAGCCTCAGAAACATGTCTAGGTTTTCCACCAACTCTTAGTTCTGCCTTTTAGAGAAAAACAGGTATAACTGTTTTCCATTGATAATACGCAGCCAAAAGGCAAAAATCTGTTGCTGGTCTTGGATCTAGTAAACAAACATTTTCATGTTGGTCCTTCAGCTGAAAAGTGATTTCTATGATCTCTGAAAATGTGTTGTCTGTTTTTCATGCAAGAGACAGATTTTTGTTTTGTTGCTAACTAAACACAGAAAAACCCACCCTTTGAAATAGTTCTCCTTCAAAAATATCCTTGAGGAAAGGGTAGAAGCTCGTGGTTTGTTTTTCCCATTTCTTCAAAATGACCTTCTTACATCTGTGGGAAAGACACTCTGGGGGCTGTTGAACCACAAAAACATATTAATTTAGGGCATTGGGTGCCACACTGATTTTTACCAAACATTGGCTGCAGTGTTGGAAAGAAAAGAAAAAAAGAGAGGTTTTTGTTTTGTTGTTTCGCTTTCTGCAACCTGGCATGAAGAATGGGGTCAGGAGATGCGTGATTGGGAAAGACCCAAAGAGAGATCTGGAAACAGGCCAGCTGCACTGAGTCATAACACACATGCTTATAAGTGTCTTTGTACCTTACAAAGTCCTGACTTTCCAAATAAAACCATCACTGCTGTTGAAGTATTTACATAAAAGTAAAACAAACAGCATGGAGTGCTGCATGCATTCGCCCTTGTTCTACCTCTGGTTTACCCTGTGAACTCTGACTCCTGTTTGCTTAAGGCAAGGCTGGGCCAGGCTGAAGAATGCTGTGTCTGCCATTGAATGAAGGAAGGAGTGAAGGAGTTTGAGTCCTCACTTGAGCATATGTGTACGCTTCTGCTGCTTCTTGTACAGCAAAGCAGCATGCAGTGACGCCCACTTCAGCCTGCCTCTCACTTTAGCTTTGCATTTATTTATCTATTTATTCCTTTAAAAAGAATTTGAGTGTCACTTTAGAAATAGGAAGGCTGTGTGCAGGCCATGTGTGCAAGCTACTGACCTGCAGTGAACCAGTACCTGAGCTGTAGGTGAATGGTGAAAGGTGCAGGTGATGGGTAATTTGATTTCATTTTTCAATACACATTATAGATTGATGTGCATTATTTATATGTGTGTGTATATGTGTATATATAGAGAGAATATGCACATACTTAAGTATCAGTTAATAATATGTATGCATTAATTTGCACACACACTTTAATATAAAGTATTTTGTACCATTAATATGCACATGAACCTGAAGTTCACATATAAGTGTATGACATGTGATTCCCTGAAATGGCATAGCAAAGGAAGTGTCATGATTATGTTTGTATAGCAGTTTAAAGGGAATGATGTAGTTCTGTTTCTTAATTCTGCCCCGGGGCTTCCCTTGTTTGTCTGTTAACATTTTTACTGGGTTTATAAACTAATCTTATTGTCAGATGGAGAGGCAGAAATCGTTTAAACTGATACACACCGTGAAGCCTATGGGCTTGTGATGATGAGCCTGCAGTTTAAAATGTTACTCAGTCTTTTTTTGGGTCTAAGTCAATAACGGACAATCCATTAGTTCCCTGTCAGTTGTCTCAGTGGCTAGTTACTTGCACAGTTGGCAGAAGTTGTTCTTAATTCTGTCTTCCATTTTTCTGAATTTGAGTTCCAGCTGTTGGATATTATGCCCCTCTCTTGCCAGCCTCCCTGTGGAAATACTTATAGGCAACGATCGAGTCAATCCCTTTGATGGGTTTGTGTGTTTTTTTGTTATTGTTGTTTGCTCTTGAGAAGTTACATAGATTAAATTCCTCAAAGCTTTCACTTGAGGGTATTGCTAAATGGTTGTGTGTGTGTGTGGCGTTAAAGTGAGATAACTCTTCTAGTTGCTGATGGTGTGAGTGCAGAGCAGCGCACATGGCGGCTCTCCCTCCACTTCCGTGACAAGGCAGAGACGATCTGACCCATGTAATTATGGTTAAATGTGTCGGGAGCTGGAGCTGTGCCGCCGGTGGAGCTGCAGCTCAGCTGGGCTCCAGTCAGCTGCTTGCTGGCTTGAGGCTGCTTTTGTGCTGCAGGCTCAGGGGAAGATGCCATTGACGATTGTGAAACATTTTTATTGCTCCTGCATACGGAGCTGTGTGAATGTGGGTGTTGGCAACAGCTTAGTCCCTATTTTGCTGATCCTGGCTAATATGGTATTGGGGAACTTGAGGTCATTTTTATCAGGCAAAGTTATAGGTGTGAGGAAAGATCACAACAGAGTGGTGCAGGCAAAAGGGTGAGTGCAGTCTTGGCAGAACTGGACTGGTGGGAATTCAGGTGTGGAAAGACTCCCCTATGTCTGTTTCTGTTGGGAGAGCTGCTATTACAGAGGAAGGATGGAGCCAATATGGCTCACCTTGAGTTTTATAGCTCCATAATTGAACATGGTGTGAAACATTGCTGTATTACTTCAGGGGTTGCTAAGGGAGGTAGTTGTGTCTGCCTCCTGGGGCCTACCTCTTCACTGGTGGCATTGTGGCCCATGCAGCCCCTGAGCTGGTGGGAAGGCAGGAGTGTCTCCTGCAGCAGACCTGAAGCTTTCAGCTGACCCCGGGGAGACATCTTAATGTTCTTTTCCCTCAGAAAAGAGGGTGCAGTGCTGCATGCCATCCTTCTGAGTGTCCAGCATGTGGGGGGGAGAGGGACATGACTTCAAGCCACACACTGAAATACTTAGAGTGGCCTAGACCAGAGGCCTCTCGAGTGTGACAGTGATGATCTCCTTACTTCCTGCAGCATGGACTGAGACTGGCATAGCTTAAGGCATGGGCTTCCCCTGCCAGCAGTCACTCACCCGCTGCAGTTGGCTGCTTGGTGGGCACATGCCAATTTAAAAATCAATTCTGTCAGCAGGTTTCACCCTGTTGCTACTGAAACAGCCAGTGCTGCCATGCGCTCCTCATAGTGAGCTGTCATGGCAAAGTAGCATTCATTTAATTGGGTATTTTTTAATATTTATTTTAGCAGGGCTAAAAAGGGCCAGTGGGATCAGGAATCAATGGGTGTTTTCATGCAAATTACATCTCCTCAGGGACCACAGGGTCTGGTGGAGGAAGGGGTGTGTTGTTGCTTGGTGTTACAGAGGAGGCAGGCCTTGTGCTGGCAGGGCCTAAGGAAAGCGGCATGTCCCTGAGCATGCCTTATGTTAGCTGTGCTCCATCATTACGTGTGCCCTGTGTATGTTTAGCTTAAAAATATAATGTGATGGCTTTGTTGCCTCTTGTTAGGGTTTCTGTGTGACTCATCTAGGCTTCAGTGTCAGGAGCATCAGCAAGTTTGCAGATGACACAAAGTTAGGGGCAGATGTTAGTCAGTTAGAGGGTAGAAAGGCTCTGCAGAGGGACCTCGACAAACTGGACAGATGGGCAGAGTCCAATGGGATGGCATTCAACAAGTCCAAGTGCTGAGTGCGGCACTTTAGCTACGGCAATCCCATGCAGAGCTACAGGCTGGGGTTGGAGTGGCTGGAGAGCTCCCAGGCAGAGAGGGACCTGGGTGTGCTGATCAACAGTCACCTGAATATGAGCCAGCAGTGTGCCCAGGTGGCCAAGAGGGCCAATGGCATCCTGGCCTGCATTAGGAATAGTGTGGCCAGCAGGAGCAGGGAGGCCATAGTGCCCCTGTACTCTGCTTTGGTTAGGCCGCACCTTGAGTACTGTGTCCAGTTCTGGGCCCCTCAGTTTAAGAAGGACATCGAAACACTTGAGCATGTCCAGAGAAGGGCAACAAGGCTGGGGAGAGGCCTTGAACACAAGCCCTATGAGGAGAGGCTGAGGGAGCTGGGATTGTTTAGCCTGGAGAAGAGGCTCAGGGGTGACCTCATTGCCCTCTACAACTACCTGAAGGGTGGTTGTAGCCGGGAAGGGGTTGTCTCTTCTCCCAGGCAACCAGCACCAGAACAAGGGGACACAGTCTCAAGCTGGGCCAGGGCAGGTTTAGACTCGAGGTGAGGAGGAAGTTCTTCACCGAGCGAGTAATTCGTCATTGGAACGGGTTGCCCAGCGAGGTGGTTGAGTCATCGACCCTGGAGGCGTTTAAGGGGAGATTGGACGTGGCACTTGGTGCCATGGTCTAGTCATGAGGTCTGTGTTGATAGGTTGGACTCGATGATCCTCGAGGTCCTTTCCAACCTAAGTGATACTGTGATACTGTGAGCATCATGCCTGGCCACAGGGCTCTTCTGTTCCCCCATTTGCTGCCCCTTACATACAATAGGATTTGTTCAAATAACAGTGAAAGGAGCAAGCAGTGTCTGCAGATCTGTGTCTGTAACAAGGATAGGTGCTGGAGATGCTTATGACTGTTTCCTAAATGTGTGATATTCCAAAAGGCCCTTGTTGGTGGGAACATATATGGAGCCTCTTCAGGCAAGCCCTCTCATATTTAATGTTGCTTCTGATTAGGAATGAGGTTGTGTTGGCATCAAAATGATAAGCCAGAGTTGTTTGTGTAAACCTCTGTTGAAAAAATAACTAACTGTACCAGTCCTTTTGAAATGCTTGTCTGGAGATTTGTTTGCTTGTTTGATTGATTTTTTGTTTGTTTGTTGCTGTGGGTGTTGGTTTACAAACTATGCTTTCTTTTCCCAGAGCTGCCTGTGCTCTAAAGCTCCGGGGGTATAGCTTATCCTTCTTCAGAGTATAGTAGCTCATCCCTCGTGTGCAATGCACATCCTACTGCCAAAATACTAGCTGCTTTTACTGCACTCATTGTGTTGCCCTCTTTTTTTCTTCTTCCCCCCCTCCCAAGTAATTGGTTATACAATTTTTTTGGGGTGGCAAATGCTTTTGATCACATTTCAGCAGCTGAGTGCCAATATCTTACTGGTGGAGCAAACCAAAAACTACCAATGGTCACCCTAAATTGTGCCTTCCCCCCCACCCCCCGCCTTTTTCCTCCCTTTTCTTTCCCCCCCTTTAAGTTGGTGGTGTTGGTCACTTCATCGAAACATGGGATGACAGAAAGTTCCCTGCCTTCTGGTGGGGATTGCTAATAGGACTTTTTTGGGGGGTTCCAGTGTAATGTGGCAGTACACTTACCTAAATAACACCTGCCTGGGGATGTTAATCTTTTTGCTTGGTAATGATGTAGCCCTTTGTGGAATTCAAGGGAAAATTGCTCAAATAGTGATTGTTAAAGACCCCCAGGTAATTGTAGGGCTTATGAAAATATGGTCACTTACCTGATCTCACTTAGGTCTTTGTATCAATTTGTTGAGTTAATTTATTTGAATGCTGAAGGGTTTAGGGAAATGCTTTTCCAGGGAATTAATCTCTTAACTAAAGCAAGTTCCAAATATGACATGTACTAGTATTTCTTTTGACAGTATAGCATTTGTCTCCTAAAAATAAAGTAGAAACCATGTGCCCCATGGGCCAAATTCCACTTGGCTTTACACTGAGATAAATTCAGAATAACTTCATTGTTATCAATGTACAACTTCGTTTAATGCTGCAATAAATGTAAATCACTAAACCAGACAAAAAGATTCCTAAGCCAAGGGGCATATACCAAGGCCAAAAAGGCAACAAGAGAACTCCTTTCACAAAATTTACCTCTTAAATTTGTGCAGCATTCAATTTAGTGTTTGGTTTGATCCCTTGCCCCCCTTAATTATCTGGGAGAGCACTTCCTGGCTGTGATAAATTTCTCCATAAGGGACTCATTATGAGGATTTTAACAAATAAGTTTTACCTCCTGCCTGATACCTGGTACATGGTTACTGCTGTTTGCACAAAGAAGGATTAGAGGGGCTAATGCTCAGATTTGAAGATAATAGTTATGCTTCTGTTCTCTGTTAAAGCTGATCGAGTTTAGGTTGTGTTGTGTTACACAGTATTTTCCTTCAGCTTATTTCTTCTTCTCTTTTTTTGTTTAAAGAATCTGTGTAGCCCTGGGCTTTTGCATTTTGTTTGTTTTGGTTTTGTTTCAGGTGCCTGCAACTAACGTTGCCCTTCTGTTTGTGTCTTCTTTAGGATGACAGCGATGGGATTCCCTGGTCAGAGGAGAGGGTGGTGCGGAAGGTCCTTTATTTATCCCTGAAGGAGTTCAAGAATGCACAGAAGCGGCAGCATGGCGATGGCATTAGTGGGAGTCTCAAGGCAGTGAACGGTGAGCTACCTCTGTGGTACCACTGAAAGAACTCTGTCCTTTTCAATGCAGTCCTTCTGCTGTAGCCAGGAAAGTGACCAGCACGCCATCTGGCATGCATTGTGCCCATTTCATCTGCACAGAACAACTTCTTTCTCAAGTGCTTAAAATGCCCAGTTTGCACAATCCATGTGTTCCCATTTCTGGAATACTGATTGAGATGGGTATTAGGGTGGGGAGTAGGTGCCAGGCGGGAGGACAGGGACAGGCTGTTTTTTGGCAGAAAAGGAAGCTTCTCTGTTCAGTCTGCTCCCTGATGTGCTGAGTACGTCAACAGAGAAGATGCCCATTTAAAGGTGATGATTTGTTTCAGTTGTCTTGGGGAAGGACAGTTGGACAGAATTTACATGCTCCTATGTCACTGAGATGCAAGTAACTGGCTAACCAGCATCTGTTTCTCTGGAGTGACCTCAGTCCATGCTGTCTTGTCCAGAGATGAAGTAGCGTAGCACCTACATAAGATTTAAAGGACTGAGAGGACACAAACACTGGAATACTGGAATCCCCTAGTTGAGCAGTTCACAGAGCAGTTATTTAAAGGTTTTAAAAGGAGATGCAGACAAGCCTAGATGACAAGTCCTTGAAAGGAGTTTCATTTTATTTACTTAATCCTTTGGCCAATCTGTTGCTCCCTCTTCCCTTACAGCTTGCTTAAAAAAGCTGTGGTCTCCTGAGTAGTGAATATAAAGTGTTGTCTCTTTCAGAGTCGCTCCTTGACACAGGATCCGTTCTTGAAAAGGCTTTGTCATGCTGGCTTGAGCCTTGAAAGTCATGACTAGCAGGATTCAGATTTCTGGGGAGGCTTACTGTTTTCACTCAAAAGAGTTTATTTCTTTCCTTATGGAGGTTTATGGCAGTTCCTTTTAGGCATGTGCATAACTATACATGTGCTAATGCATTAAAGCAGCAGCTGGGAGCTTCCTTGGTAGGTTATTCATATTAATATGTAGCTTGTGGTTTTGATGTGGTGAGTCAGCTTTCACTGTACTTTCACTGAGCATTATTGCCAACAGGGCAAAAACCTAAGGGAATGGCTGGATAACTACAGGCAGCAGGATAAAGTTACTGTGTTGCGTAAGCAATTGTGAACTCCTTAATGTGATTAAAGAAGACCTTAGACTTCTGAGTTCAGTAATAATATCAAATACTGATCTGATGGGAAGGGGCATTTAGGTTTAGCAGCAAGCCATTAATAAGCTTGGAGATGTACACAAACCAGTGCTGGCTTTTTTTTCCTCCCAACACCTGGGCATCATTGATCTTCTGTCAAACAAAATTTCTCTTGGATAGTTTCTTATTCCATTGTGGGGGTTTTGTTTAGTCAAAAGAAAAAAAGTCTAAAGGCGTGAAGCACAGTAATTGTGTGTTAGGAGGCTTTGATGGTATGCCAGGTTACAGGATGACTGAGGTTTTTATGGTGTCTAGTTTCTCCAAAGGCAGCTTAGATGAAAAGTGAGTTGGCTGGGAATGCTGTGTCGATGCAGGTACCAGACGGGGAGTATGCCACTGACATTCTCTGGCAGCGGCATGGGTCGCATCTTCAGAGCTTGCTTCTCACATTGAGAACTGCAGCATTCAGTGCTTTTTCTCCTTCGTACAAGTAGATGATCAGTTCCATGGGGTTTTGTTGGGGTGGGTTTTTTTTGTTTGTTTGTTTTTGTTATTTTTGGGGGGGTTTTGGTTTTTTTTTTGAGACAGAATGATATTTTGTGTTACACTTTTTTTCTTTTGGCTAAAAGATCCTTTAAATGTCTTGTTTCAGTGAGGTGCAGTTTCAACATCACTTCCCAAAAGTGTTTTTTATCCACATGGAAGAACGTTAAATTATGTAGAGAAAAAAAGATTGCCAGAGGGAGAAGGATTGATATTGTGCCATGACATTAAGGAAGTCTATTTAAACATAAAGTTTGTTCACTGCATATAATACAATATGTAGCCATGTATTATCAAATCCATATATTATCAAATCCACAGGTCTCTATGGACTGAGGAAAAAGCAGGTCACCCTAAGAAATGACTAAGCTATTCTGAATTTAGGGAGAGAAAACATTGTAAGAACGAGCTTTAGATAGATCCATGATGTCATTCTGTTGAAATAAGAAATATTTCCTTGCATATGTCCTTTGTTCCAACACACAGGCCACAAACAGTGTTTCTTGTGTTGTTACTTGGAAAAGTAGCATGCTGTTAAATACGGTTTTATGTGAGTGATCTCTAATAGTATTCAGCACCCATAGTTTTCAAGAAGGGAGCAAGGAGAATTCAGCCTTTCTAAATCTGGGGTCGCCTGGCTGGAATTCTGGTTAGGGTGCTTTGCCTTGACAAACATAAGGAAAAGTGTAGGGTTTGTGCTGCACAACTCTGTTGATGTCCCCAGTGAACTCTAAAAGCTGTTGCTCCTTCAGCCTTTGAAAACAGAATAGGTCACCTTTCAGTACCTGGCAAACGTAGCCATTTTGAGGAGTGGGAAGGAGGGGTTTGAACAGGGTTCAAGCTTGCCAAGCCCCCTTCTCAATGGGGAAGTGTGGACTGGACTCATATACTTCTGAGAGCTCAGTGGACTGAACTAGGAAGCAGGAGTTGATCTTAGTGCCACTGTCAATGGAGAGAGTTTCTTTGTTCTGGTTTTAGAACTGTTTTCCCTTAAATGTATTTACTTGCAACTTGTAATTTCCGTAGAAAGCTCTTAGTTTTGGCAATAGGAGAAGGTTAAGTACATGCCAGAAGTTCTTATGGATTTGAAGTCACTGAATTTGAATAAACAGGCTACAGAAGTTGCTTAGCCAACGTTTGCCAAGGTACAGCTAAACATTGTCAGTGGTGTTTCAGCTGATGAGTACTGTAGTGTCTTTAATGATTTGGTAGCTGAAATAATGATGTCTCTTTGATTTGATGGGGCAAGAAGCAAGTTCATTTTAAGTGTAGGAGGTGAACCCATTAATGGGAGGATTTTCTATACTGAAGTTTCTGCAAGCTCAAAGATGTGCTGGTGGTGGCAGAGAGACAATTGGCTTCCATGTCTCTCTGAATAATACAAATAAAATAAAGTAGAACTCAAATTTCTTTTGGAGATTATATGTATTATAATACCTTGTCTGTCTCCACCTCACTATTAAAGATACTTTTCATCCTGAAAACAGTCCTACTATTTTCAGTTTGTGTCTGAATGATCTTGATGAGGAGTTCGAGTGCACCATTAGTAAAGTTGCACGTTACACCATGTTAGGTGGGAGTGTTGATTTGCTCCAGGGTAGGGAGGCTCTACAGAGAGACTTCAGCAGATCAGATCAGTGGGTTGAGGTCAGTGGTATGTACTTCAACAAGGCCAAGTGCTGGGTCCTGCACTTGAGTTACAAGAACCCCATGCCATGCTGCAGGCTTGGGGAAGTGTGCCTGGAAAATTGTGGGCAGAAAGGGACCTGGGGATTCTACTTGACAAGTGGCTGAACATGAGCTAGCAGTGTGCCCAGGTGGCAAAGCCAGCCATTCTGGCTTGTATCAGAAACAGTGTGACCAGCAGGAGCAGGGCACTGGTGAGGCCATGCTTTGAGTATTCTGTTCAGTTTTGGGCACTAAAATATGAGAAAGACATTGAGTTGCTGGAGTGGGTGCAAAGAAGAGCAACTAAACTGGTGAGGGGCCTAGGGAATGAGTCTGGGCCTAGGAATGAGTCTGAAGAGTGGCTGAGGGAACTTGGGACTGTTTAGTTGGAGGAAGAAGCAGCTGAGGGGAGACCTTATCACCCTCTATGAGTACCTGAAAGAACAATATAGAAAGGTAGGTGCTGGTCTCTTCTCACAGGTGATACAGGGAGAGGGAATGGCCTCAAGCTGCACCACAGGAGGTTTAAGCTAGACATGAAGAAAAAAAAATTCTCTGAAAGAGTGGTCAAACATTGGAACAAGCTGGCCAGGCAGGTGGTTGAGTCACTATCCCTGGATGTGTTTAAAGGTTGTTTAGATGTGCCACTTAGTGGTTTAGTGGAGAACTTGATAGAACAGGGTTAGTTGTTGGACCTGGTGATCTCAAGGGTCTTTTACAACCCCTCTGATTCTATGATTATTACTTAGGTGGTTCTGATTAAAGTAGCAGAGTTATACTTGGGAGTGGTGGTGTGTTTGCAGGTCTCCTTACTCCTACCTTTTTTTATACCTCCTTTTCACCTAATATAATTTTTGCTTAGCTGTTTGTGCTGCCAGATATTTCTCAGCCTGCTTTCTTTAGTCTTTTCCCACTCCCAGCTAGAAGTATTTCAGAGAAAGGCAAGCAGGTGTATTATGGCTGTTGTATTGGTGGGTATATTGCATGCATCGTTACGTTGACTTTAGATGTTTGCAGAGTACAGAATGACACCCTACAGTATGCCTGTTCCTCAGCAGCACATGGGAATATAAGATCTGAAGGAGGTACTTCAGCAGGTTGTGAAGAAACCCATCTGCAGCCCTAAAATGGGGTACTGGAACTCTGATTATGGAAACAAGGTCATGGCTGGAAAATCCAGAGGGACCTCTTTAGTGATTTTGATTACTGCTGCCTGTCATTTGCATTAGGATTGTAAGAATAAGGATAGTGATACCAATTTTCAAAGATCCTCATCTAAAAGGAAAGCTAAATCCCTTGGGAAATCGTTTTCTTCTTGTGTAGCTCAGAATGTGAGATAAGGCTGTGAAAAAGCAGTGAAAGATGTAATTATTGCTTGCATTCTGTTTATGAGAATAAATCTGGTACCCTCAAAAAAGTATGCCAGAAAACAGGTTTTTATGTGGAAAGATTTAAAATTCTATTATTCCAAAATTGTGATAAAGAGCAAATTTGAGAAACCAGATGATAGAATTATTGAAGCAGGTAGTGCATTTTCACCAGCTGTACCTTGTCCTAGAAAAGGCATCATGGCAATTTCCAAATATGTCAACCTGGTTAAGCCTGTGACAAATGTAATCTGTTTGGGAAATCTAATGTAAATGAGGGAATGCTTTGGCAGAAGTTGGAAGTCTTGCTCAGCTAGTAAATAGAGAGATGAGCAAACATACAGAATTTTGCTGTTCTGAGAGCTTTCACCTTACATGTAGTGTTGTTAAAGTCATGTCAGCACTTTGATTAAGTTGATGGCAAGTCCATGGATGACTGTGTTGCCCCTTCCTCACTTTTGCTGCTCTGCTCCTGCCTTCAGCTGTTCTCTGGGAAAGCTAGCGTGACTTTTGTTGGAGGCGTGCTTTCTACAGTAATGAAATCACAGAATGGTTTGGGTCATAAGGGACCTTAAAGACCATCTAATTACAGGCTTCCTGCCGTGAGCAGGGACATGTTCTACTAGGTAAGGTTGCTCAAGGCCCTGTCCAATCTGGTCTTGAGCACATCCAGAGAGGGGGCATCCACAGTTTCCCTGTTCCAGTGTCTCACCACCCTCACTGTACAGAATTTCTTCCTAGTGTTGTCATTCCTCTTCATCCTGTCAGTACCAGCCCTTGTAAAAAGTTCCTCCCCACCTTTCTTGTAGGCCTGCTTTTTGTACTGCTATAGGGTCTGCCAGGAGCGTTCTCTTCTCCAGGCTGAACAGCCCTAACTCTCACAGCCTTTTCCCATAGCAAAGGTGCTCCAGACCTCTGATTGACTTCATGGCCCTCCTCTGGATCCACTTCAGCAGTTTCATATCCTTCTTGTGTCGGTGGCCCCAGAACTGGATGCAGTACACCAGCTTGGGTTTCAGCAGAGTAGAGGGGAAGAATCACCTCACATGTCTTGCTGGTCACAATGTCTCTGCACAGAGAGGCAGGAGCATCTGAGGCCACCTGTGTCAGGTCAGGACTGTGGTACTGGAGCTAGCAGCAGCAGCATGCTCTCTTTCCTGGGTCTGCCCATCCCATAGCTGCCAGGCTGACTGGGGCAGATAGTAATAACTGGAAATAGCTGGGATTGTCATTGCTGCATGGATTTTCAAATGTTCTTTGTGTGATACATGGGGGTTTCTGTCAGCAGTCTAAGTCAAAACAAAGGTGCCCTGTGGTAGGGTGCTGTGGAGGCTGGGTTAATCTGACCCCAAATTGTTAGTGAAACCTCTTTTCCCTGACCATGTTGATAGTACCATGAGCATGGCATAAAAATTGCAACAGTTGTGGTAGAAATGCTTAAACCCAGCTAAGCTGGGTGCTTCAGCTCTGTCGTGTGCATTATTTGCCAAAAGCCAACTACATGGCTGTGGCAGCAGCTGCCAGCAGGGCGACCATGTCTTCTCTGGGTCGAGGCCATGTCTCTCCTCTTCCCACTGGTGCAGATGAAAACACCACAGCTTTCAGGGAAATGCTGCTGTGCCGCTGTGTGCCCAGAGCCTTCTTCCTCCCTGGTGCAGGCACTTAGGCTGGACAACCACCCAGCCTTTAGTAGCCTTTGTCATTCACTCTGATGGTTCAGATATGCTGGTAGCTTCATTTCTCTTATTTCTGAAGGCTGCAATTAAATAGTGGAGGGTTTTAAGCTAACGTTTGTCTAGGGAGCTTTTCACTCCATCAGTGATGTGAAACTGGGTTTGTTGACAGTAGCTAATGTCTGTCTGTCTCCTTAGCTTTAGTAGAAGATTGTAAGTGTGCCAAGGACCCTTGTCTGCGTAAGTGGATTTTAAAAATGCATTTACAGAAGCAAACATCTCTTTCAACTTTGCAGTGTTTCCCCTTTACATTCTGAGTAAACAGCCTTTTTTGCTAGTTTTAAATTGTGATTAAACATCAGTGTTTTCAACTGAAAGGTTCAGAAAATAAGCATTTGAGCAGATTGGTCATGGCACTCAACATCACTTTCGCTTTGGTGCTTGCTGGCAAGTGAATTTAAAGATTAACAAATAAGTAACAGGATGTTGGGGTTGGGCTTCACTGAAAATTTCCAAGTATCTTTCCCTTTCTCGTTCTTTTTTAGAACAGAATCAATTTTTGAGCCTGCCAGGGACCTGCTTGTTGATCAGCTGACAGATACTTCTTGCCTTTTCCATCCACTTTTAAAAATTCTGCAGGCCAAATCATGCTCTGGGTGATCTCAACCCAATTTGATTATGTCCACATTGTGCTCCTGTCTTAATACAATTTCAGTGTTTGGCAAGACTGCCAGAAATGTATCTCTTGCAGGATCCTAATCATCCTTTTTCTCTTACACATAACAGAGGTGGCTATTTTTTTTTAACCAGAAAAACAGAGGAATTGTGTAATTAATTTTTAGATGGCCACAAAATGAACTTTTAAGAGAAGAGTTGCTATTGCCCCTGGGTGCATTTCTAGTCAAAGTAATTTTAAAAATAATCTTGCCTGCCTGCCTATTGCTAATTGCAGGTAATGGAAAATGAAAATGGCAATGAAGACTCTGCAGAGGCGTGTACATAATCTGTAAGAGACTGAGTTGCTGTAGGTCTAAAATAAACACAGTGAGGAAAGGTGTGAAAGGGTTCAGCAGTGGCTGATGGGTCTGGGCACCCTCCTTTTGCCTTCTCTCTTGTGCTGGCCCTGCCATTCGTCTGCCTACGCAGTGCAGCTGGTTCATGGAACTAATGTGGCAGAAAACTAGCCTGGAAAATTATTTAAATCATTTTCTTTTAGAGGTTCATTCAGAGGTCATGTGAGTACTGAGTGCTTATTTGGTGCAAATGAGGGGCCAGAGCATCTTGACCAAAATCTGTAGGAGGAGATCAGGCTTGTTCCCTTTGATACTAGCAAGCCCTTGGCACAGTCCTTTTCTCTAACCACAGCCTTAGCATTGGCGCAGTTCTTGCATCTAACCACAGCCTCAGATGCTAGAAGGGACAACACTTGCCAGAAATAGAAGCAAAAAAAGATGCAGCTTAAAAATTCACTGAAAAGTGCTTCGCAACTCTAGGTGTTTGATTTATGGGATTTTTAATTTTCAAAAACACCACACAAACAAACTCCTACCACAGATGCAGTGGTGAAATTCATTGTAGACTGCCCATGAAACCAAACTCTGCCTTAAGCCCAACAGGGGACAACTGTTTTGTTTTCCTTGATTCAGGGTCACTCTGCATAGCTACTGCCTTGGATTTATTATTTCTATCATCAGTCTGGGGAGCATTCTTCAGTGCAGACAAGCAAACTGCTTCATTCTGTCTTTGTCAGCCATCAAATCACCAGCCAGCCTAAATTTACACCCTGGCATCTTGTTGGCTGGCATGTACAGTCAAAAGGATGATGGTGGTTTTATCTTGTAGCTCTGTCAAAAATGGTACCTGTCGTCAGTTCTACTTTGCTTATTTTAGAAAGGAAAGTAAAGCATAACTTAGGCAAAGCTGCCCTTTTTTTTTGACTGTAGAAGAGATGCATCACTTTGGATTCTAACTCAACCGTTTCTTTGGTTGACTGATAAAGGAAGTTTAAGTTTGTTAATAATTTTATTGCAACTAGTTTTCTACTGGCATGTTAAAAACCTGAGGGGTCTGCTTAGAATGTTGTCCTTTCATGCAGTGTGGGTTGGATGAAGTTTATGCTGAGCTCTAAGAGCCAGTGGTGGGTGTTGGCCATGTCCTGAAGCTATTGAGGTAGGAGGTAAAAAGATAACTTATGGTCTACATAGAAATCAAAACAAAATTATATAGCTGTTAAAGGTGGTGTAAATGATCGAGTTCCACTCCATTATGTGCCTGATGGATCCTGCTATTGAAAGGGCTGGAAAATTTGCACAAGGCAGGAACACAAAGGAGGCAGGAATCCAGCAGTATGCTCAGAAAAGTGAGCACAATGCTTCTCTGTTTAAGAGCAATAGCTCTCAGAAGGCATGGGTTGGGAGAAGGGTGCTGTAGCTCTTCCTGCCTCTCTGATGCCCAACGCTCATCATTATTATTGTTTTAGTGTTTATTAAAATGTTCTAGTGGGGATCAAAGGTCTGCAGGTCCTATGTGGCTGCTGTTGTAAAGAGGGTTTAGATTTCAGTATTCCTGTTGCTCCTCTGTTGTCCATGATTGACAAAAGGAAGCTGTGCATTAAATAATGGTGTCTTTAGTTTGAAAGACAGACAATAAGGCATATAACCAGAAGAGCAGCAGGGAAAGAAAAAGTCAGTCATTGAAACAGCAAACTCTGTTTTATTAAGAAATTAGGAATGCCACAGGAAATAAAATCAGTATCACAAGTAAAAGCAGAAAGAAGTTTCAGTCATACCCACAGGCTGTGTAATACAGTTTACTGCAGTCAGTCATAGGGAACTGTATCTTTTGAAACTGTCTGTGCTTAGCTTTGCATAAGGCTTTTGCTGATTATTTTTTCACTAGAGCTGTTATGCAAGACTACATTTTGTGGAGCCCTTACAGAGTGAGAGAGAGAATACATTTTCAGTTTTCAAGGGCAGTTTTGCCTTGATGTAAGGGACATTTTAAAAATGGCTTGCTGTTTTGAAAGAGTGGAAAGAGTCTCAGAACTATTTGGTCCAGCAGGATGTTCTTAAGGCCATTAGGCTGTGTTTAATCAGAGCAGATGTCATGTGTATTGTAAATCTCAGCATGTCAGCCCTGGCAGTAAAGTCGGTTTAAAAGGAAAAAGCAGAGATTAGTGACAGATAACTGTAACTGCTGATGGACACAGTACCTACTTCTTCAAGTTGCCCCACACAGCAGCCAGTGCACCTTACTCTTCACCTCAAGTACCCTGAATTACCTGCGTTCCCAGGCTTTGACTCGTTAAGCATACAGGCGGTTGCCAGTCAAAATGGATTTGGTTCTCCTTGTAGTAGTGTGGAGTAAACTGAAAATGTCAGTCGATGGGTATTGCATTATTTGTAGGTGTCATCAGCCCACGTTTGAATGCAGAAATTCTCCTGTGCAAAACAACAAAAGCGGTCACCTCTCTGAGCAGCAAACCTCTTCAGGAATTACTTATGTTCATTTCACAGCTGATAACAGCCTGGTAGATTGGACTGTGCTCTGAGCTTACGCTTCCACATTTCAGTTCAGTTTCAATGGGGTATTCTTGATTTAAAATCTCCCAAGAAACTGTTCTGAAATAACTGCTCTCTTTTGGTAAATGATGGTGATCAGAGGTTCATCACATAAGGAATACTTCCCAGAGCTTGTGGGTGAATGTTACTTTAAAAATAAATATAGCTTAGCATGTGTACTGTTATATGTAATCTGCTATGTTAAAGCATAGCAGATTGCTCTACATTGTAATAAATGTGAATGCATTTATAAATCCTTTTTTTGTCTATCTCACTAGCAGAGATTTATTACATGCAGTTAATGTGATGTTGTATCCAGAATTAGTTGAATACACATTTTCAATAGCCTGCTTTTGCTGTCTGTTATTATCCAATTCAAGTGAATTTGATACTGTGAAGGGGGTACAGATATAGAAGGCTCGTGCTTAGGGTGACAGGGGATGACAGTGACAAGCTTGACTTGCAAGTGTTGTTTCTTGTACATCTGAAAGAGTTCCCAGCTCTGAGAGCTAAAGGCAGATGATTTTCCACCCTTATCCATCCTGTTTTCTCCTCTCACAAGACTGTTAGCATTGCAATTGCAGTCGGAACACTGTGATGTTTCAGATCTGTCCACTAAGAGGCTAACTCATTCCAGATAAGCCTTGAACAGACAACACTCATTTTCTACTTTGCTCAGAATTTCCTGTGCTTTGTTCTGCATCTGTTTGTGAAGGACTGTGTTATCTTTGAAAGCCTTCACCTTGTTTTCTTTATTCAAGCTATACGCTAAAATGGAAAAAAGGAAGAGCTGGAAGAGGCCCAGCTGGAGCAATCTGACAAGGATCCTACAGAGGGACAGAGCTGGCAAACTCCTGAAACCTCTTTGGCTGACCTCTGGTGCAATTTGGCAAACGAGGAGATAAGCCTCTTTCCCTGCAAGATTTGGCCTAAGCCAGCCATTCCATGTAATGCTCAAAGACTGCACCAGCACTTAATTGCCTTTTTCTCCTCCTTCAGTCATCTTTCACTTAGTTTCAGTAGCCATCGATCTTAGAAATACTTCAGTTCAGCCTCTTGCTAGTCTTTGTGTGTGTGTAAACAGTGTTGACATGCTCCATTTCAGCCAGGTTGCTTCAAAAGCAGGCTTTTCCTAAAACACCTCCCTCAGACAGTAGTTGTTTCCTGTGGTGCTGTGAAAGGTGAAAGCATTTCATAGCAAACTGTTTTTAAGGATGCTCTGTTTACTGTGACTGCAAAGCACCCTCGTGTTTTTATGTGATGTCTGCTCTGCACATGGGGAAATCTCCACATACACTTGATAAAGTGATGAAAACTGCACAGGAGGAGTAGTTTTTCCCTTTCCTCACAACATGGGAATTTTCTTTGTTTCAGGGCAAAACTGCTGTCACAATGTTAGCAAGAGGGTGCTAGAGCATTGACAGGAGCTTCTCTTATAACAGGATATTGAGAGAAGGCATCTGGGCTGTACTGCTGTACAGATGCAGGTGTACGGGATGGAGAGGACTGAAGAGAAATTTCATTCCCCTTTGTTTTTTTCTCCTGGTCCCTGCTCCCTTGCTGTGGTGTTGGGATCTTGTTGCAGAGCCTCAGGCTCTGTGCGCCAGAGAGGAGTGGTAGGGTTGCACAGAGCTTCTAAACTGAGGCATCATATGGGAGTGAGCTGGGGTTGGAGAGAGCCATATTCCTGTTGCACAGTCTGTGTGCAGTGCTTGATGTCCCTTCCCTCCTCTTGGTTCCTTTGGTGCACCTATCCATGAGACTGTTGCAAGGAGTAGAGTCCAAATTTCTCTCTTGAATGTTACAATGTACTTGACTGGATGGTAAGTAAGTAGTTTTGTTGTTTCACCTGGTGATTTCTACACTAGTTGTTCTGCCTGTTCACATCTTGGGATGTCAGCAGCAATTACCTCCAAGTGGGAGCCATGAATAAGAGATAGAAGCTACCAGAATGTGGCTTGAATTCCAAATCTTCTTGAAACATAGCTGTTGCTACTCTTCTTCCCTAACCCCAAAATCAATTGAAGATGGCCCTTTGTGCAGCAATGAGGTCTGTGGTTAGGGACTACTTGTCATGTTTTATTTAGATAGAAACCTGTCCCAGAAGCTTTACCTTGTCTCATTGTCCTGCAGGGATGAACTTCAAATGCCAGTTTACATTTGCCTAGAACTGACCTGCTCTAATTGAAATGAACAAGGCTGTCTTATCTAAGTAGATAAACACAGCCCATTTGCAATTGTAGATTTAAATGCACTCTTTCATAGATTACCTTTACGCAGTATGGCGGTGTCCTTGAATATTTAAAGTCTCATTAACAAGAGACTGCAATTGGAAGAGTAAAAGTTCTTTGTGAAAGAGAGATTTTGGAGCTGCAAGCTGATGTTGAGCTCTCCTAGGCTGAGGGAAGACTGTTTGATACAAAGTCCCCTTTATGCCAGTATGGAAGCTGCACCAACAAAACTGGCCTGCAAAGTCTTGAATGTTGATTAACATCCAGAGCATAACACAGTTACATACAAATACTCTGCTCATAACTAACAGCTCATTTATTCTGCTTTAAGACATTGCTTAGAGCAGCAAACCACCTTGCTTTCAGTTATGGATCTTGGTGTCTGCCATTAACATCCTGGAAAGCAGAACTTTTAAAAAATAGTTAACCAATTCATATGAGCTCACTTACTGTCTGTGAACTGAGTATTGGAGTTTATGGGGGAAAGATGGTTTTGAAGTCCTTCAATTTCCCAAGCATAGTTGGATGTTGAGATGGTACTGCATTACCATCTGGCGGGATCAAGTCATCTTGGATTCTGTGGGGATATTCTCAAGAAAATCAAATTTGCAGGGAAGCCTAGAGTGGAACAGAGTCTGCTGAGAATGGATGTCATCTGTCTGGACTTCTGTAAGACCTTTGACATGGTCCCCCACAATATCCTTCACCCTAAACTGGAGAGATGATGATGTGGGTCCAGAGCTGGGCCGCAACAATCATCACAAGGCTGGAGCACCTCTCCCAGGAAGACAGGTGGAGAAAGTTGGGGTTGTTCAGCCTGGAGAAGAGAAGGCTCTGGGGAGACCTTGTTGTGGCCTTCCAGTACCTCAAAGAGGCCTACAAGAAAATTGAGGAGGGACTATTTACAAGGACATGTAGCAGTAGGACAAAAGACAATGGTTTTAAACTAGAGAAAGGTGGATTTAGATTGGACATTAGAGTAAGTTCTCTATGATGAGGGTGGTGGAACACTGGAACAGATTGCCTAAGGAGGCCCCATCCCTGGAGACATTCAAGGTCAGGCTTGATGGGGCTCTGAGCAGCTTGATCTAGTTGGGGATATCTCTTCTTACTGCAGGGAGGTTGTGCTAGGTGACCTCTAGAGGTTTCTTCCAACCAAATGCATTCTGTGACTCTAAGGAAAAGCTTCTTTCCTGTGAGGGTGCCAGAGCACTGGAATAGGCTGCACAGAGAGGTTATGGATCCTTCTTTTCTGGAGAGATTTCAAAGTCACCTGGATGTTACAATTATGGGCAACCTGCTCTGAGTGACCCTACTTTAACATGAAAATTGGATTCCATAATCTCCAGATGTCCCTTCCAAATCCCACCATGCTGGGATTCTGTGATCTGTGAAAGACATGTTACTCTTCAGTTTGTGCTTTCCACTTCCAAGTGTAGCTTTTGTCTTTTGTCCAGTCATTGTCAGACCTAGCTCGATCAGGTTCTTCAAGCATGAGGAATCAGACTAGACTGAACGTGATGGTGTTTTCCATGCCAATTTTGTTTCTCTTTTCTCAGTTTGGAAGCAATGGATAAGCACTGGTTTGGTGTCATCTTTTCAGGAGAAGACTTCCCTAAAGTGCTAAGTGTGATAGGAAGGACCTTCTTAAGCTTTTGGTTTGTTTGTTTGTTCCTTATGAAAATGAAAGCTATTCTGCAGCTTGAAGGGAGACGTTTAGGAAAGGTGAGCACTTCTTAGCTCCAAGGTTTGGGAGCAAGTGTAGTGCCAAGTTCAGCAGGGTTTGGGGGATGCTTCCAGTATGGGGAGGCAAGAAGCAATCCTGCATAGGGGTAGATTTTGTCCTAGTGTAGCCTGTTAGGAGCAGAAGAGTATTTTGAAAGGCAGCACCTACTTTCCGAGGAAACATCCTGCTCTAGCCAAGATGGGGACATGCTAAATGAAAATTACTTCAGAGGAATGAATCTGCTAACATGTAAGAAACATCTAATCATTATGTCAAAAACACGTCCCTAACACTAACACCCACCCCCACTCCCCCCCAAACAAACATACAAAACAACAACAAACCCAAAAACGAACACAGAAAACCTTGTAGCTTTACCAAAGATAGGTACCGCTTTGCGGAACGAAGTGGGTATGGCCCTGCTGATTGAGACTTGAACACAGAGCTCGTGCCTTGGTCAGTGACAGAATTTCATTGCAGGAGCACACATACATCAAAGAACTTTAAAGAAAGATGCTGGCTTAGTATTCTGCCAGAAAGGACAGAAACAAAGAGAAAGCTGCTGGAACCTTGTGGATTTCAGAGCTTCCAGCAATGCATGTTTTCCCCCCCACTTAATTCACTCAAGTACGATCTGTGTTTAAGATGACGCAAGCTACAGCTTTGTTTTACGTACTAACTAGTGATGTGCAGCAGATGTTGCTGAACACATTTTATGCCATCTCTAGAAATACAGCATCTCAAACCTGCATAGGTCCCTGAAACACTGACACATGGCTTCTGTCCCAGTTGCAGAGAAACTGTTCCCGGTCCAAAACTGTGTGTGCTGGTGGTGCCTGTTGTGAGGGATATTCCTGTTTATACTGCTTGCTCTCTGTTGAAATGTGGGTCAGGATTTTTAACTTCTGATCACTCACAGGACAAATAATTCTCAGATACTTCCATGTTTATACCAATTAGGATTGTTCCCTGTCTTTGTGTTTGCCAACAGTTTTCATCTTTCGTCGTTGTTGTTCCTCCCTTTTAGTCAGGGAGAAAATGTGTTTTCCTGTTTCTCAGCCTACTTCTCTTCTCCAGCTACTTGTTTTTCATTCTGTCTTGGTCCTCTTATTTTCTGTGCTTCCTTTGAAGTAAGAGGGTCTGTTCCAGCACCGTGCCGTGCTGTGAGGACAACTCCAGGCTGCTTGCTGCAGGCTCGGTGTTAGAGCCATGGAGATCATAGATTTCTTTTTTATCCCCCCTTCTTTTCCCTTCCCCTCCTCTCACAAACTCCTGGGCCATCCAGCCTAATGTGAGAGCAGATTTGCCTTAGTATTTGGAGAAAAGATCTATAAAAAGCACCGGGGACATGCTGGTAAAAAGCACCGGCATGGTACAGCAGCTCAGTTGGAATACCGACTGTACGTTAATTCTCTAACTTATAATTAGCTATATTAAATTCCAATTTTCTGAAAGGAACCATTATCAAATAACACTCTGTTTGAAATCTCAAAGAAACATAAGGAATGAAAGCGTAGTCCTCTTACGCTTTCATCTTTCAGAAGCAATCCCTATCTCAACATCTTGACCTACATTTTCTTTCTACCCTCTCCAAGAAACAGTATGTGGATTTAATGTCTCAGAAGGGAGGTAAGGATTTTTTTTTATCCATGTGCATGTGTTGACATACACATTTTGGGGGAAACAATGAGGCCTTCATGTCCCTAATGACTTTTTTGTAAAAAAACCCAAACCAACCCAAACTTGAAAGTATTTTCCATAATACCTCTGAGGCAGATTCTAAGTTCAGAAAAAAAAAGAAATATAAAAAGTCCACTCCCTTCTTTTACAGGTCATCCACTTTATCCAGCTTCTGCCAAAATCTTTCCTGCTTTCACATGCTAGTGGGGAAAAAAAATTCTCTCTTTCCTTCACCACTTGAGATCCAGTCATTCCTTTTCTTTTTACCATTAAATGGGAGGAGGGGTCTTTCTGGGAGGGCAGGTGTTTAAAATGATGTTTTGCTTCACATTCATTCTCTGTCTTACTGTGTAGCTGTCTGGTTTTACTAATAAACAATTATACATGGGAGTTAAATCTTCACCTCTGTGGCTCTTAGCCTGTGAAGAAGCAAAGGCTGTCAGTGCATCACGCAGCTGCTGCAGGTTATGGTCTAATCTGGGTCTCAGCTTTGATGCTGCCAATGATGATTCCCTCTCCTTGTACTGTTGCTCTTCCTAATGGCAGCATGGTATTCTGGCCATGATGCTTTCCCATTAGATTTATCCATCCTCCCCTCTCAGGAGAGTAGCTCCAGTACTCATGGTTGATGTCATCCTTTCTGCCACATCCCACCATGTGGGGCTGTGATTCTAAAGCAGATCTTCTCCCACTGCAAGACAAATGTTGCTACAGCCTTGCTCCACGTGGGGACATGCAGAACTCTTCTCCCATTTGTTCAATGTGACTTTGTTTGGTGCTGTTTTTTTGGAGGCTGGGAGTGTGTGCATTTGCACTTTGAACATACAAAGTGCTAAATGCACTCTCAACATTAATATTATTTAATAGTCTTTGTAACTTGAGTTGTGCTTGGTAGAGATGCCTTGAAACATTGTAGGGAGGGAATGTTCTAACTCCAGGAAGACTATTGTGGTCTGAACTGTTTCAGTTTAATACGTCTCCTTAGCTTTTTATAGGGTACTGTGAATGTACAGATGGATTCCAGTTGTCATTTTAGTCTCTTTTATTTTTTTTTCTTCCCAATATTGTCATGTCCTTTTGAAATAGAGTAATAGTGGGGTTTTTTGGAATATCAATAGTGTACTTTTGGCCTTAATTCAGAGGTGGGGGAAGGAGTGTTGATTGTAGTAATGCGATGGAGAACTTCAGCACACACACAGCCTCTTGGGTATATTTTGAAAGCTCACTTACTGTTTTCATCCTGCATTTCTAAGCTGTTTCAATGCACATACCTCCCACTCCTTCACCCTGTTTCTCTGATGCTGTACTTAAAACAAGAAATATGCTAAAGGGTATCAGCTTGTGGTTACATGAATGGATAGAAAGAAAATTCTGATCAAATTCCAGGTTTTTTTTGGGGAAAAGAGTATTTTTTTTAAATTGCAAGATATCACTTATCTTTCTGAATAAGAAAAGGAGATAAAATCATTTAATACACATTACTGTATAGTACAGTCATGATTCTGTAAGCATGTGTTGATGGTTATTCTAAGGCTTCTATTAAGTCAGGAAGCAGATAATATTGTTTTACTTCCCCTTCTGATGCCCCAAAATGTGAGTTAAAAAAGCTGTTTAATAGCAGCAGAATGTTTCATGGTGGTGGAATTTCTTTAACTCTGCTGGGGGGGTGGTGGTGTGTCAGGAAGTCTCCTTAATATTTCAGAAGCCTTTTCTCCAGCAACAGATTTTTCAAGTGGCTGGCCCCCTACCCCAGCTCTCATCTCTTCCTCCTGTGGTTTGTCTGTAGAGCTCACAAAAGGGAGGTGAAAGTAAGGTTAAGCTGCTGGTCTCCAGAGCTAGAAATAGAGATGGAAATTGCTTGGCATATGAGTAGTGTTTCCTTAAAGGCTATTACAGTGCTGACATTTCATATGTCGATGCCTGGGAGAACAGCGTTAATGCTGGTGAGAATCAGCTGTCTCCCCAATTAAAATGAGAATGGTCTCCACCTAAGCTCTGGCAGGTGGCTGAAGTTGACACAATCCAATGCCTTTAAGCTTGCATTCCTCTTGCTTTGGCCTGTGTGTCATTTCTGCAGTGATATCCTCAGAGCTCAGTTCATGGCTGAACCTGGATTCCTCCTACTCTGTCCGCTCACCTGCTCTCCAGTCACTGCAGCACTGGAGCCAGCCTGGGAGCACAGGGATTTCTCCTAAGCGTCTTCCAGCAACAGTTTTATTTCCCCATGTATTTTTCCCATTGCACATGCCCAGCATGTAGATAGCTTCTGTGCCTCAGAGAGACGTCCACCAAATCCAGCCACCACTGTCAGTGTCACATATGATCCTCACCTTAGGCAAAGGCTTAGTGCCTGAATAGAGGTGAAATGTTACTGCTGCCATGCATGCTTGTGGCAGAACAATTTGTTCATTTGCATCAAGCTTTTGTATCACACTTGTGATTTCAGTTTGCAGCAGTTGCTCTCAACATTTTACTGTCACCAGCCTCCTCTTCTCTGACAATAACTCTGCAAACACACTACAGGCATCTGAATCAAAACAGTAGAGCAGCTTTTCATCTTGAGCATGGAGTGTACTCTTTTGACCTTTAATTTGAGAAAGTGAGGAAATTATACTCTCTTGCCTGCTCCACTAAAAAAAAAACAACCAACACATATTTACATTCAATTTTGCAAGCGAGATTTACAAACAGTGATAAGGAGGAAGACATCCCTGAAGTTTAAAGGCTGGATTTTGGGGTATTTGAGCTTTTGTGTTGTTTTATGGTGCCTTGTAGCTGTTTTCTTTCAGGGACAGGAAATAAATGGTACATGGGGTACATGGTGTCAGGGGGAAGGGTTCAGGTTTTGGAAAAGCTGAAACCAAAAATTCAAGCTTACCCTCAGGAGAATCACTTTTCCCTGCCAGCAGCAAGGCCCTAAGCATCATAGATGAAATGTGGGGTTATGGGCAAAAGCCTGCGAAACCAATGTTGTTTTTTTGGTGTGTGGTGTTTTGCGTGGGGTGTGTTGGGTTTTGTGGGGTTTTGGGTGTTTGTGGGGTTGGTCGTTCTTTTTCAGTGTTTGAAATTTGCTCAGGCAGCTTTCTTTCCTGTGTTCTTCCTGGGATGTCACAGGACCATATGCTGGCATGGTTGTCAAGCCTGCGTTAGGGCTCTTGACAGATACGTGAGCCCTCAGGCTGGCAGGGAATTGGAAATTTGGCTGCAGGCAGTGCTGGAGCATCGCTGTCTGCCTCCCTGCTGAGTGGCATTGCTTGAGCTGTCTTAGGTCCAGCTGGGCTACACTGAGATCCTGAGGCAGAGGATGGCTGGCTGGTGTGTTGCTGAAGAGGCTGGGCTGTTAGAAGTAATGATGGTCTGCTTTTTCTAAGTTAGTGGAAATTTAATTTCTTTAAACTCAGAGACTGTAACTCAGGCACTTAGTAGAAAGAGGTGGCATACCAGAACAAAAAAGTAACTCCTTATCAGCAAACGAGTTGACAGCTGGACTCCTAGAGCTGGCTGATGGATGATCTCAGAGTTAGGGAAGGCATGTTCACAAAAAAAGTTATTGAAAATGGGGAGTGAAAGTAATTTAAAATGTTTCATTCAAATATCTATCACATGTATCTGGAATTCTTGTAAAACATCCAGCATTTAACTCAATTACTTTTTCCTAGGACAGGAAGAAGACTTTTCCTCACCTTTTATTTGAGTGAATGCTCAGAGCATCACCAATGAAGAGAGGGCTGAATCCATACTAACGTTGTCTGGCTGCATTGCCAGGCTGTGTGTTCCTACAGCAAACAAGATCTTCATAGCTTGTGTCACATCAGGGGAAAAAAATATTTCTTCTATCTATCTGGAGGGCTGCCCGTGCTCCTGGCAAAAGTAATGAAAGGCAAATCCGCCGTGACATGCATTAAAATATCAAGTGGGACTGTGCAATTAGAAGTATGTCATTTAGCATTTGCCTTTCATGGCTTTTGTCACACAGGGCAGAATTTGGGACAATTAAGCAGAGAAAAACCTCCCCAAAAAGGGTTTTTTGGCACTTGTCTGTGTTGTGTCCCCCCTCCTTTTTTCTTTAATACCACACTGCTCTGCTAGAACCTTCCTGCTGATCCAGAGACTGGTGTTTTGTTCACTTTTGATGTGTATGTACAAGTCAAGTCTGACCTTTATTCCTCTGATAATTTAATTCTATTTACTTGAGAAAGTAGTATCTCTGGGTGCCTGATCTTGCTGCGTCCTGTTTGCAGATATTGGAGGGCTGGCCTGGTCCTTTGGATAAGTGCAGAGGTAACTGAAGTGCCACTCCACAAGCTTGGTACCTGCTGCCAGCTCTCCATGCTCCTCCAAAGAGATGGGCTTCTGCTAAAGGGCACAGCAAAGGGCTGTCCCAATCGCTACCTTTATTTAGAATAAACCAGACCAGGTTGGAAGAGACCTTCAAGATCATTGCGTCCAACCCATCAACCAATCCAACCCACCCAAAAAACTAACCCATGGCACCAAATACCCCATCAAGTCTCCTCCTGAACATCTCCAATGACAGCGACTCCACCACCTCCTTGGGCAGCCCATTCCAATGGGCAATCACTCTTTCTGTATAGAACTTCTTCCTAACATCCAACCGGAACCTCCCCTGGCACAGCCTGAGACTGTGTCCTCTTGTTCTGGTACTGGCTGCCTGGGAGAAGAGATGGTCTCTTCTCCCAGGACACAGTCTCAGCTGCTGCCAGCAGCTGCCTTTGTGGAGGGAAGATGCTGGCTGTCCATGACACCAGTTCCAGAAATGGGCTTTTTGTCACCTCTCTGCTCGTAAGCCTGGCCTGTTTGTGTGAGCCCTCACCACAGAGCGGTAGGAATCTTGCTTCATTACAGGAAAAGCACACAGCAAAGTTCACCAAGATGCTGTTTTGTTGTTGTATCCGGTTTCATGCAGATAAACTGGTTTTGAATTATACAGCCTGTAAGGGTTTCCTGGAAATCATAACAAATATAGCTAAGCCTTGCTAAGCCTCTGGGTTTTAGCTGCACATCTCTCCCTTTAGAGGTTCCCATGTACTCATTGTTAGTAGTGAGACATCGTGTGCCTTTTTATGTCCCTTGTTGTTTTGTTTGCACATTTGTGTGTTGTATTTTCTTCCAATTAGCAGACCCTTCCTTGCTTCACTGTGTTTGCCTTCACCTTCTTCCTTCCTCTATTTATACTCTGTGGAGGCACAATTGCTAATATTCACTTTCTACTGTAGAATAACTGTTGTCTGGAGACATGCTCCCAGCCTAGCTTTCCTCCTCATGTTACTTAAAGTACCAGAATGTCTGGTTTTAATTTTTTCTCCCCGCTTGTTTGTTGCCTTTTTACTGATGGGTCTAGTCCCCTGGTGCCAAGATGTGGGTATTTCTGAAATGTGGATCTACTGTTCCTTTGTCCATCCATTCCTAGTGAAAGCTTATATCTGAAACGGGGTAAGGTGTGTCACTGATTCTCAAAGCACATCCCTGTGATGCTAAGGTGGGGGTAAACAAATGATAAGAACTGGGTCTGTTAGTAATTTATTACAGTTAAGATGGATCTGTAAAAGTGCTTCAGAAGAGGGAGTAGTTGCTCTCATTTGTGCTTACATCTAGGTGACAAAGGCCTAAAATGCTGACTTGCTTGCTTTACTAATTATTATTTTCCCAAATAATCCAAATCCATGCTCTCTCTGTCACATGAGGAGATGTTTGTGAAGAACAAGCTAAAAAAAGTTTGGAAATAGCCAGTAGTAGTTTTTCTCTAGCTAACCATCAAATAGATACAAACCAAATAAAAATGGAAGAAACAAAACCCATTTTTAAACTTAATGTTTTCTTTCACAGGCACGTTGTGGAGTTTCTTTATTCTCTCCTCTCATGGGCTGTTACCTCACTGCTTCTCCATTCAGATGTAAAATAAACAAGACACAATGGCATAAAGACCAAAGAATTATTTATTTGTATGTCACTGATAATCTTGTTAATAGCTGAGAATTGAGACTTTCTCTCTCTCAGTGGTTATGCTGATTGTTCTATCACTGATACCCTCAAACTAAATAGATAAATTACACCTGTGGACCTGCTTGTGCTTGTAATTTCAAATCAAATGCATGTTTAGCTCTATTTCCAGATTGCCTGTGTAATTACAAAATGAGAGAAGATGTCCTGTAGGACACATGTCCCTGGCATAGCTGCAAATCAAAGGGCACTTGTTCTCCTCAGGGAAAAATAAAGTCATTCTGTGCAATGCAAAAATCAACACGAGGTGCACACCGCTCAGGGATTTCAATAATAACCCCATGTCTCATGTCATGCTTACTGTCTGTATCTCTTCTCGGCTTCACCATGGAGTCTGATTGCACTACCTTTAATTTTAAAGCTAGGCAAGCTGAGGTGTGTGGGGGGAAGGTGACCTCTCCAGGGACATCCACTTAGCAGTGGCTACATGTGAACAGAGTCTAGGTTGCTGGGTCCTAGCTGGGCTCTCTTCTGGTTGTTGTTTTCCTTTGCTTCTACAAAGGGCTTCTGCCTTCTCCACTCATATGTCTCTGAACAGCAAAGCTTGCACTTGGAGTGCTCTTTGTTCATCTGAAGCTTTCTGACTGCAGTCAAGGGTGGATACCAGCTCCATACACCAAATACTGTGATTCCTTGGCAG